>NW_003307574.1:162408-216305 GCF_000143455.1 Volvox carteri f. nagariensis
ACAGAAAGGGCGGAGGGGTTGGGCCCCCGAGGGGCAGGGACGGACGGAAGTAAGGTAGTTGACGAGCCAGAGAGGGGCGCCCCAAGTAGGGCCGGGGGAGGCAAGGAAAGCCTACCCGGCACAGGACAGGCAAGGGGCGAGTCCTGCAGTAAGGTAGGCAACCGTAAGAGAGGGCCGGAGAAACGGATGCGCAGAGGGAGGGGGCGCGCACCGGGTAGGCAGAAGACCCAGCCGGATGATGAGGAGTCGCATAGACGAGGCGTAACAACGGCGAAGGAGGTCGCCGCTTCTGTGGAGAAGCAGAGGCTGGGTGGAGGCGAAGGTGAATGGCAAAGTAGCGACGAGCGAAGTTACCTGTGGCACGAGCCGAACTAGAGGCAACGCGGCGGAGTCTTGTGAACGAGGTAGAAAATATGAATGGTAGGTAAGAGAGTCGGCGTGAGGCTGGAGGCTTACGTTTTCTGTTGACGATGACTGCATTAGGTTATTTCGTACTCTCTACTCGATTGCCGTGCGAGCGGCCCACCCGCCCTCCCACTAACAGCCAAATGGCTGATCGGAGTTGTCTTTGAAGGGTTTGGGTACCGCGGGAGTGTGGTCGCAGACGCAATGGCCTTCCCCACAATAAGTTAGTAGGGAGTACGGATCACGCGATGACGTTTAAGCAGTGTGCAGCAGCTGGGCTTTACAGCGTACTGCTGTGCGTGGAAGCTGTACGAAAGAAGGATCGTAATCTTTTGTTGCAAAACAAACAAATATGGCACAAAATAAGCTCAATTTTGCTCAGGGTTCGCGTGTAGTTCTTGTCGGTCTAAAGTGACAAATCCACGCTTAGCTTGCCATGGCGCATGGTACCGATAATTTTTTCTTGGCTGTGGACACTGTGTCCCAGTTAATCTCGGCGGCAGATTAGCAACTTCTACTTGGACAAGTCAGACATGCTGGACCTTAGGGTTCAGCTAACTAGATGCCGGAAGGACGGACACCGCAGGAAGTTGCTGGATCCGCAGTCAGTACGGTGGCAATGGTGGTACAATATCAACAAATGTTGACTGTCTTTGACTGTTTTGCACATTTTGCATATTAGGCTAGTTATTTCATTAGGTAATTTTCGTAATAGCCTTGGCTTTACTCTGGAGAGGCTGCTTTCCTTGACCTTCTGCGTCTTGTCATGTGGTTGCGCGACGTAATGACTTTTGAGACATGGGTTAAGCTCAACCAGCTGTAACATTCTTATATGGTCAACAGATGAAAGAAACTAGGACCGACGTTGTAAGGGTTCCAATACCTCCAGGCATCTGGGCCGGGCAGCTCGTAGGTCGAGGAGGTATCAATACACGATGGCTCCATATACACTCTGGTGGTGCACATGTAAATGTCAACGATGCTGAAATCATTATCCGTGCAAAAAACGCGCATGCACGCAACCGAGGCGTCCAACTGGTTCGCCGGCAACTGGAGGCCATGATCATGTTTGGTAGGTTACATGTAACCGACGATAACAGTAGAAAGTCTGGGTCCTGCGCCTTTGTATTGCAAAGGTGGACATCGATCGTGCGTGTTTGCTGTAACGACGATTGCCAAGTTAGCCACATCGTGGTCAACCATGCGTCTCATAAAGCGAATAATTGTTTTCGAATACGCCAGACCCACATCTGCAGTTACTTAACCTATGAGCTATTGACGTAGTGTATGTGTGCAGCAGCTACAGCCCCGATGCTTCTCACTCTTTATCCCCGTTGCTGGTTATATTGGCACCGGGCGGCACCTGGATAGGTGTGCCTTAAATATAATTATGTATGCTTTTGCAAATATCCTTTATAAATTATTTATCACTTTACGTCGGTAAATTCCTCTCATCGCCTATTGGTCACACTACTTGCAAACCGGATATCCCTTTTCCTTCAGCCGAACTCGTGGCATGCAAATACTACAGCAGGGAGCGAACGCGCCATCCCACTAAGTTGTCTGCATTTCCACGTCCATCATCATCGCATTTCGCGCTTACGCCTCTGCGGTTTACGTCATGGTGCATTATGGTTGGAACCGGGAATCTATCATTCCCGCGGGCATCCAGTAATGCTCACAACATTTAATTTCGGGCGCTAAATGTAGTCCAGGTTGGTTTCCATCTCGTGCGCCCCGGTCTCTGGTCCCAATCCCCCTGATGATGCAAAGTACGTTCCCCGGCAATACCGCCCCCGTCGTCCTACACTTGCACCCGCAGATACCCACGAAACCCTGCTGCCTTCATGCTTCGATCACGTGCTTCTGCAAAGCGCCTTCGGAAGCGACCCACGGGTCCGTTTCGCCTTGCGAACCGGTAAGCACAAGCTCATTGAGGCTGCAAAAACACCCCGCGCATACCTAAGTAGATCACACCGACATAATGAAGTATCGTAAACGGGCGGTTGTAGTGATCGGGCTGGTGTAAAACCAGAGCCTGTAAGGGGATGGGCGGTACTACTGCTGCTGCTGCTGCTGCTGCTGCTAATCTCGGCCTGTGCATTGAATTGGCTTTGAGGCTGAACAGTACAGAATTTCGTACTCGTCCACTCCCCAGCATTCCGTATGCCCCAAAAAACTCCTTCAAACCTCTCAAATCCTTTAAAATGCGAAGCGAAACAATTGTCTAGGGTATCCTGTGACGGATCAGGATTTCACTGCTGCTCTGTCCCCCTGTTGGTGCTGCGAAAGGAATGCCCCTGCCCCTGCCGTGTCGGTGTTGCGCCCTCCGGCAGATGAGGCCGCGGCAGCTGTGCAGAAAAAAGGCAAGCTCTTCGAGCTGGTCCCCGTGCCGTCGAGCTCCAGCAGTTGCGGCAGCAGCGAAGTAATCTGCAGCAGCAGCGGCAGTAGCAGTGGCAGGAGCACTGCAGGCGGCGACGGCGGTAGCGACGGCGACGTGCTCGCAGAGGTGGCGTGCTGGGTGTTGACCAACAAGCTCGAGCAGCAATGTGAAGAAGGAGGTCATGGAGGGGACGCTGCTGCCGGCGTGGTGGGCAAAACGTCGGTCCAGTCATGGCTGCCCACGCCGCAGGCTACCACCAAGGTGCGGGGGCTCAAGCAGAGGTGGCGGTAGCAGTGCTAATTTCACCGGAAGGGCTCCCCGGGGGTAGAAGCTGTGGCAGTGGGAGGGGTAATGAAAAACGCTGTGTGTGTGTGTGTGTGTGTGTGAGAGAGAGAGAGAGTGTGTGTGTGTAAAAGTGGCTTTTACCAGGGTAGGGTTACACACGGGGGTCGGTTGCACGCCGTGAAGGGCCAGAGGGGTAACGTCTTCGACATTAGTCCTCGCAACCCCGACCAGACATCAGACACCGGAATCTGTCTGCCTTACCTCTCCCGGCCTTCGCACATCATCCCCTTGGCTGGCCCCAACAGAACCACTCATCCGCGCGCGAGCAGGGCCCCCCTGAGCGGCACCCGGACACACGAGCTGTCGTCGTCCACGCCACCTCCATCACGTCTGGGCGGAATGCGAGCTCGTCGCAGGACGGCAGCCGCAGCTCCACCGCCGCCACAGTCGCCTCCACCATCACGCTGCGCTTCCACTTCCACACCCCCGCCGCCAACTGCACCACCCGCTGCCGCACCGGTGGCTGCGGCTGTGGCGGAGGCCGCAGCAGCATCTGCACCGGCGGCGGTCGTGGCTGCGGCTGCGGCTGCGGCTGCGCGGATCTGGGTAACGTTTCCTACAACGACCCTCCAGGCTGTGCTCCGCAGCAGCTGACACCCGTTGCCAGGTCGTTGGCTGCAGCGGCACACTTGGCGGTGGGCTTCGGTGTTCTGAAAATGCGCTTTTACCTTGGTAAGCGTTCAGCAATGGGGTGGAGCGGGGCTCCCTTTCCCTGCCCTGGGGACGGGAAAGGCGATGGAAGGCGAGAGGCAGGTGGAAAGGCGGTGCTGCCGTAGCGGCATATGTAGGTGACTTCCAACTCTGTGACGCTGCTGCATGTAAATGATGTTCTGCGGCTGCCAGCCCCCAAATTCGATGCCGGTCGATGCACCGCTAGTTTCCTCTACTACACAGCCAGCCCTGGTTCCGTCTCACCACCTTCACCTCCTGGCTGGCTGCCCTGCACTGCCGCAAGGAACAAGTCCGTGTTATCAATTTGTTTATGTGTGAACCATTTAGTAGAGGTGTGCGCTTCATGGCGTGGTCCGTTTTTCCTTTCCTCCCCTCCCTCCCCACACACCATCATCATGCCGCAGGCAAGCATCTCTTCCGAAACGTGGGCTTCAGAATGGGGCGGAGCGACCTGTCCATCTCGGACCTTGAGGTCGGTGGAGGCAGGTCGTACGGCGGTACGGCGTACGGCGTTTTTGTGTGGGTGATGGCTAGATGCGTGTGGGCTTTGGACGCGTCTGAGAGACACGCACGGTTTGGTCTGCGCTCTTCGGTCTTGAGCCTCCATTAGCCATGCCGCTATAGGGAGTGCACTCTACTCTACTGGTGTGTGTGGGGGAAGCCGATTGTTGTTCACATGTTCTTTCCTTTCGCCCGAAGTTTTCCAGCGGTCCGTCCATCAGCGCAGGAAGCCTCAACCCCATCCCCAGATGGTCCAGAAGAGTCCGGCGTGCCGGTTTCGATACCCGGTCCGGCCTTGCTAGGGATGCAGTCACGCTTGGGCTCGCTCACGCTCACGCTCATCGACCAGTTCTTGAACTCCTGTTGCCCTGTTGCCGGGCACCTGGGGTGCACGGAAAGATGACGTAAAACCCTTTAGTTGCGGTAGGGGCGGCTTCCCATTACTTTTCATCACTGTGGGCCTTGCCCTACCTCGTTATCGACGTGTCGGCTGTACATGCAGGGTGCGAGTTCTGGTCGCGGCGCGTACCAGTCCGTGTTCAGCAACTACGTTCCCGCCTCCACCGTCCCGCGGGTCACTTCCTGGCTCACGGACGTGTTGGGCTTCTCCCTGACCGACACCAAGACCACCGCCACCCTGCACGTCATCAACCAGGAGCTCAACGTGCACTACTCCATTGCACTCACGATGGAGGGAGGGTGAGCAACGCTGTGGGGGCCGTAAGGGGAAGGGAGGGCACAGGGCGAACCTAACAGCAGCAGCGGGGGGGAGGTCCAGGCTGGTCGAGGGATCCTGTTGGGGTGAACATGTACCTGAAGGGATTCTGTGCGGTGTGGGTATGTGTGTGTGAATATGTGTGTATGTGTGTGCGTGTGTTACACCTTAAATGCATGTACGTATGTCGGTATGTGAGCGCTTGATGACCGCACTAAACGGTGCGGTACTATGACGGTCGTTGTCGCAGCGGATGCTCCTGCGTGAACAACCCAGGTGCAACGTAAATTACGGAAATCATAACTTTGTCGAAAACGGTCCACTAGGGCGCTAGGCCATTTTACAGACCTTTAGATGCACATGGGCATGAGTCTCAAGGGAGAGCGGGACGCTTTCTGTACAATCCGTACTATGGCGTGCGTGCGCAGGATGGACACAGCCGCCACGCTCCGGAAGGTGAAGGCCGGCGGCTCCCGGTTCCACTCCGTGGCGCTGCTGGCGGGCCCCGAGCAATTGGACCTCCGACTGAAGTTCGTGGCGCGTTCTGCAATGCGTGAGCAGCAGGTAGGCGTGACATGGCGCGGGGGGAGGGAGAGGGGAACAGAGGGCTTGATGGGGCGTGTTTGGCATCAAGGGCATTTCGGTAGCGGGATGAACGGAGTCCAACAGGTTGATGGGGATGGGGATGGGGATGGGGGTGGGGATGGGGGTGGGGATGGGGATGGGGATGGGGATGGGGGTGGGGGTGGGGGTGGGGGTGAGGATCAAGGAGGGTGGTAAGAGAGGGCGCTACGCACACAGGATGGGGAGCTCAGGTCCGCCGTGAGGCCGCTGTGTGTGTGTATGTGTGTTTGTTCTTCGGTCGGTACATTCCGTGTGGCAGGGCCTATCCTATGACGTGGACGCGCACTCGACGGCTCGTCGCGTGGCGGCTGCCGTACGTACGGAGGGCTTCGACGGCTTCATTCGCAGCAAGCGGGGCCTGCCCCGAAACCGGCACCTGGAGTACGGCCGGCGCAAAACCAAGTTCGTGTACGAGGGGTTCATGCCACCAGTAAGTGGATCCTGTCTGTCTGTCTGTCTGTCTGTCGGGCGGGCGCGCGGGCGGGCGGACGGGTGGGTGGGGAATGCGGGTTGGTGTTGAGGGCTCGCTGACAGAGCGGTGCGATGTCCCTCCCCTCTCCTCTGTTGCGCCCAGCCCCGACAGCCCTCCCTCCCTCCCTCCCTCCCCTTCTGCCTCCCAGTCCGAGGGCGAGGGCGGCTGCGGCCAGCGGCTCCGAGTCAGCGTGACACAGGTGCAGGACGACAAGGGGATGCACTACGAAATTTCAGGTGGGGGAAGGGGAGGGGAGGGGAAGGGGAAGGGGGAGAGTGAGGGCGGGACGTTTGTTGGGCGCCAGCGTTTTCACATTGGCTTTGTGCGCGTGATGCTTATCAGCCCAACCGCCGTGTCCGCTTCAAATTTATATTTTTGGCAACAAGACTAGGCTGCCGGGCCCCTTCCCACCTTTCCCTCACCCATCCTCTTCCCTGCCACGCTGCCAGGCCGACTACCCGATGTGGACGCGAAACTTAACCAGCTATTGACACAGCAGCGGCCGCCATCAGCGACATCACCACCACAATCACCACCGCCGCCAGCGACATCAGTTGACGACTCGGGCTGCTTCGTGCCGGAGTGGCGCCGGCGCGGCGGCAGCAGCGGCGACGGACGCCCAGGCCCCGGCTCCACCTCCGTCTCTAGGTTGGTTGGCCACCAGGGCCTGCACAGCCACACCAGCAGCGGCGGCGGCTCTGCGTACCGCCGTACAAACACACCGGAGACCGGTGGCTACAGTCGTACAGACATACATACCGATACTGGTGTAGGCTGGGCGGCAGACGTGCTCATGAGCCTGTCGACATTCACTACGCAGCTCAACCATTACCTTGCGCCGGCAGCCGGTGCGAGTAAGCTGCGAGCTGGTTAGTTGGTTAGTTGGTTAGAAAAAACGACTTCTACCGACTTCCGAAAGTACATACAGGACGTACAGTCCAGTTTGTGTTCCATGCCCTTTGTTGCCATGCTCGATTAGGCATATTTGTTGTGTTCGACTCTTGGGTGTTTTATAGCGGCAATCAAGGCGGGGTGGCAAATCCGAAGGGGCACACACCAAGTTCTCCGATCAGCCGCTGTGGGCTGCGGGCTGCCTGCCTGGTCTAAAGCCCCATTTCACTGTTGGGCAAGGCAGTGGAGGTCATGGCCCCGGAGGGTGGAAATGGCTTGGGCGCGAGGGTAGGGGGTACAGAGTGCTGGTTGGGATGTGCGCTATGGTGCCCATATAGCATTACTGGGGGCATAACCTTCGACCACATAGGTAGCTTTGCATGCAGCTTGCGGCTGTGTGTGTATGTGTATGTGTATATGTGTACGCGCGCGTGTGTGTGTGTGTGTGTGTGTGTGTGTGTGTGTGTGTGTGTGTGTGTGTGTGTGTGTGTGTGTGTGTGTGTGTGTGTGTGTGTGTGTGTGTGTGTGTGCGCGCGCATGCATAAGGCATGGCTGCGTGCTTCTCTCCAGCCTCGTGCGCCACCTACGGGCGGTTACACACACCAAATTAGATAGCTAGCACCGCTATACCCGGCAGGTGCAAAAGGACCGGAATGTCGTAACGGGGATCGTACTCCACACTTGTACTTGTGGTGGGAGCTGCCGCTGCAGCAGCAGCAGCAACGGTCAAGTACGGATATCCGAAGGGGCTTTTGCCTGTTGACCTGACACATCCGATAATTGACAACGGAGGTAAAAGACATGAAGTACATGCACAGCCATGCGTGGCGTATATTGCATGCTTGTCCCGTGGACCGAACAAAAATTTGTGGCAATGCCATGTACTGGAGAGCGCTGCATCTGTGCGTCGTTTGGCAAAGCGTGATGATGACGTGAGAAAAAGGGTGAGGGAGGGAGGGACAGGAGGGGGAAGAGAGAGAGAGAGAGAAAGAAAGAGACAAGGAAACACGTGCACGCGTGCCATACACATCAACATGAAAGAACTAGTTGCGCAACGGGTCCGAAAGGATCTCCTCTGCAAACCCATAACATGTTGTCGCAGTTTAATTGATATCGCTCATGGTGTTGATTTGTTAGTTCGTTAGTCAGTTTGTCGGTTGGACGTTTTTGGACCGTTTGGATTTTTTGAACCGAGGAATGGATCTGGTAGGATAGGATAGCTCGCTAGATTAGGATAAGCGGTGTGCTTGGCGATATAGGTTCGCTGGGGAGGAGGACGCACATGACATCACATCGCAGCACAGCAAGCACAGCGTGCAAGTCGGCCCTGACGACCATGGCGATGCTCGCGGACTACTAGTCTTAGTAAGACGGCCGGGGTTGCACCTGCCGCCAATCTGCATGCGCGGCATGTACGCACCCTTACCCGCCACGCACATCACACTATTTTTTGCCGAGTCAGACAACCGCCCTAACTGCAACCGGGAAAGCTTTTGTTGGCTCCGTGTGTCCATCTGTCCGTCAGTCCGTCAGTCCGTTTTCAATCTGTCTGTCCGCATGGGACACGCGTGTGACGATGATGATGAGGAGCGATTGTGCCGACAAGCGCATGGCACGGCACGTGTGGAGGAAGGCGATGATGCACCTAATTCGAATATGTTAGCTTATGGATGGCGGGATGCTGAGCGTGCGAGTGCGCGAGCGAGCGAGTGAGCGAGTGAGTGTGAGGAGGGAAATGTTGAGAAGGGGGAAGGGAGGTCATATTCTTTAGGTGCCGGATTGTGGTTGTAGCTGTGGATGTAGACGTGGAGGTGCGCGGGTTCGTCGGAATTCTGCTGTTAGCTGCTGCTGTTGGCTATGGATGGTATTTTCACCCATCGCGCGCGTTTAACTGGCAGAGTCCCTAAGAACATCGTACCCTCATCTAATGTTATACTACATACGTATGTACGTGTTTTGGTGCAGGTAGGCGTTTAGGCAGGCTCTCTTATTTAAAAAACAATTACGACGGTTCAGCACAGGCTGTCACCGTGTTGCGTCTGCCGTTCATACGACTGTAATGATGTTTTAGGTTTAGCTGGCGGAGACTGTAATTATAACTTTCAGAAATCCTCAGTATAAGTCACGGGGCCCTGGTTGCACTGTGAGCTGTTGTCCGCTTTGATTTTTTGAAAGAGCAACGAAGCAATCTGAGCCGTTAAAGCTGCGATGAACATTACTGCCTGCGGATATCGTTACACGTGGAACGAGGTATATTTACCATAGTGGGGATTAAACCTTATAAATCGCCGTAACGCGATGTACCTTAGATGGTAGATGTGCGCCATGATGCTTAAAACGCGCAGATGCACGAGCGACCGCCGCGTCAGCCTCGCCGCGCTCTTCATGTATTCGTATTCCTCCTTCATGCAGTTCAATCACCTCCCTCCCTGTCGATGATAAACGCAGTTGTCCTCATCAACGCAGTATACTAACTGCAATAATGCGACCAACCCTTTGCGCATCAATTCTTGCGCGTTCTTCGTGCCATCGGTAAATTCAATCACCACAAAGCCCACAACTATATAGCTGCAACGACGATGGCGACCCATAAAAACAAAGCCGTCGCCGTCTTCCAAACGATAAATTTTTTAGATTTCCTCCTATAGACTCCTACATGCAACATGCCTTTACTGCAATATGCCTTTTTTACATGCAACATACTGCTAGAGCGAAAACCTGCTTTCTACAGTATTATGATGCTGCCATCCACTTAAAAGGGGAGAAAGCCTTAGGCATAGACGCACGGCCCGCCAATCAGTCTGCCGTATTCCTAATTTGATTACGACAGAAACCCGGCTGCTAGCGGCGCGCAGCTGCGGCACATCGCTAGCTGCTCACAGGATGGCAGAAGAACGTGAGAAATGCCAAGCGGACAGCGAGGCATGTGCACACAAAACAGGCCATGAAAACTTGGCCCCACAAACTGGCCGGGCGAGGCCACTTGACCCTAAACAGTCGGCGGGTTGCCCTGAGGAAACCCTCCATCGCACATAGACACACATACATACGCACACACACACACACTCGCTCTCTCTTCTCTTCGTCGTCGGCTATGCACAAAAGATTCGATCACTTCAAGTCTTCCCTAGAACCTGATAGACAGCCGGCGGGTCGGATGCATCCCGACTTAAGCTATGTACCCATTGCCGCATCGCTAGGTATGCATGCATGTATGTATGCAGCAAAACAAAAGTACCCACCGCACGGCGGAAAGTAATGGTCACGGCGGAAAGTAATGGCGTGCGGCGGGTAAGTTAGGCCGCACGCAAGAATAGCTAAGGGTCTATCAGCACACACACGCACTTGCTCCAGCTAACACTCATTCCAACTTCCTTCGCAAGGGCAAAATCCCCTAGTAATGAGCAGGGTGCCTCACCCAAGCGTACATACATACATACGTACATACATACGTACAAACATACATTCATACATACCGATACATGGCTCCTTACATTCGTCACGCACTAGTTGTCGGCTTGCGATGCGCCACCTACCTAGTCTTTATGCCGTACTGCATCGCCCTAGAAAATATTGTGCCTGTCAAATCGAAGCGCTGTCAAACTCGCTCACTCTGTGAGAGAGGGACACCGCACTGTGATACATGCTATCAGTCTAATCAAAGTGCACAGAGAGAATGGCGCGAGAGCGAACAGAACCGCTACCGACCTGTACATCATCCAATCGCATCGCAAGTACGGACTAACCCGTGTTGTTGGGCAACGTAATGTGAGTCTCAGAAGAGAAGCTGAAGGACATAATTTGAGATGATGATGATGATGATGATGATGATGATGCTACGAAGCCTTCATGATGCGAAAATTGGCGTTGACGTTGGCGTTAGTCCCATCGCCCAGCGCCTCAGGAAACCGGAAAGGAAAGGAAAACGAGTCTCATCAGTCCCACGGATCCGAAAGCCGGAAGAGAAACGCCGCGGCATATGGCGGGGCATGCGGCATGCGGGCGATAACATCCCGGGGGTGCCAATTGAGATCGGTCCGGGGGATGACTAACATTGCCACACCATCACACACACCACCACACATGTTGCCACACACATTGCCACACATATTGCCACACACACCACCACACATATTGCCACACACACCTTCAGGTCCGCCGTTACGGCCCCCAGGCCGCGGACAGGGGCTCTAGGGAGGGTTGCCGCGACAGCAACGCACTGCCGACGCAGCTGTTCAGCTCCGTGACGAAGCTAGATAATACGCTCAAGGCGCCAACTGCCCATTGGGAATCCGGATCGGGCAGGGTAGCGTGCGTCCACGTTGGGCTGCTGCTGACGCTGTCGTACAGCCTGCCGCCGCCGCCGCTGTTACTGCCGCTGCTGCTGCGGCTGAAGCTAAGGCCTACCGGTACAGGAACGGGGCTCAATCCGGGACCGACACTGCTTCCGCCGCTGCTGCCGCGCCGGCGCCACTCCGGCACGAAGCAGCCCGAGTCGTCAACTGATGCCGCTGGCGGCGGTGGTGATGGTGGTGGTGGTCGGTGCTGTGCCAGCAGTCGACGTAGTTTGGCGTCCACGTCGGGAAGGCAGCCTGAAGACCGGCGGGTGGGCAGTGCGGTGCGGTCTGTGAAGGTGGCCCGTGTGGGGCCGGGTGGGGGCTAAGCCGGGTGAGCAGCCCCTGGAAGCCGGGAGGATGGATGGAACACTGAATAGCCCTAAGGCCAAGATAGCGGCTCAAGTTCGTATGCAATTAATACCCCTCTCTCTCCCCCTTCC
Organism: Volvox carteri f. nagariensis; assembly: GCF_000143455.1. Lineage (NCBI taxonomy): Eukaryota > Viridiplantae > Chlorophyta > Chlorophyceae > Chlamydomonadales > Volvocaceae > Volvox > Volvox carteri. Next base: position 174,194 of record NW_003307574.1, read on the forward strand.
CCTTCCCCTACCCTCCCCTTCCCCCACCTGAAATCTCGTAGTGCGTCCCCTTGTCGTCCTGCACCTGTGTCACGCTGACTCGGAGCCGCTGGCCGCAGCCGCCCTCGCCCTCGGACTGGGAGGAAGGAGGGGAGGGAGGGAGGGCTGTCGGGGCTGGGCGCAACAGGGGAGGGTCGCACCGCTCTGTCAGCGAGCCCTCAACACCAACCCGTACTCCCCACCCACCCGTCCGCCCAACAGACATACATACATACAAACATCAGAGAGACAGGATCCACTTACTGGTGGCATGAACCCCTCGTACACGAACTTGGTTTTGCGCCGGCCGTACTCCAGGTGCCGGTTTCGGGGCAGGCCCCGCTTGCTTCGAATGAAGCCGTCGAAGCCCTCCGTACGTACGGCAGCCGCCACGCGACGAGCCGTCGAGTGCGCGTCCACGTCGTACATGAGTCCCTTTGAAGCAGCAGCGGCGCAGCATGCAACTCAATAAGCCTGGGTAGCAGAACTACAGTGTCCGGAATCCCCCTCCCGAATGCCCCTCTTCCACGTACGGCCATCATGTACGGCACTCTCCGGCTGATCAGCCATTCAACATGGCGTGGCAAACAGCATGCTGCTGCGCTTTCTAAGGACTCATACACCCTGTATGCCGTACATATGCCGTACGGTTTGTTTCCCTGCTTACCGGATGCTCCCTGAACTGCGTGATCAGCTTGAGTCTCAGGTCGAGCTGTTGCGGCCCGGACATGAGCGTCACAGAGGGGTTCTTGGAGCCGCCGACCTTGAGCTTACGCAGGGAGGCGGTGGAGTCGTCCCTGTGGTGTGCGCGCGCGTGTGTGTATGTGTGTTTGCACCGCGGGACACGTGTCGGGATTGGGGGATCCGTACAGAGGAAAGCATGTCCCTCTAGGTTTCCCTGCTCGTGAACTTGTCGTAGAGCTCGGCAGATCCTCAATACACCTCCTGGGCCCAACACGCGACGTGCCGCACTAGCTCGCAGTCCCTAACGGCCCTACATCCCTCGACCAGCCTGGACCCCCACCCCCCCGCTGCTGTTAGGTTCGCCCTGTGCCCCCCCTTCCCCTTACGGCCCCCACAGCGCTGCTCACCCTCCCTCCATCGTGAGTGCAATGGAGTAGTGCACGTTGAGCTCCTGGTTGATGACGTGCAGGGTGGCGGTGGTCTTGGTGTCGGTCAGGGAGAAGCCCAACACGTCCGTGAGCCAGGAAGTGACCCGCGGGACGGTGGAGGCGGGAACGTAGTTGCTGAACACGGACTGGTACGCGCCGCGACCAGAACCCGCACCCTGCATGTACAGTCGACAACGCAGCAGCAGCAACAACAACAACAACAGGTTGAACATCGCGAGAGGGGAATCACATAAGTGATTTCGCTAACGACACATAGACCCCTGGCCGCGGAGACACCAAACATGAAGAGCAAAACGCTGAATGGCTGCTATCAAACGAAAGGAAGCCAACCGAACCCGTGTATGTCCCGCCGCGAAAGGTTTTAGTTGCTTGCCACCCCAGATATAACCCCTTTACATCCCTGCTGCCATGCATTCCCTGCCCGCCGTCGCAAAGTTAATCAAGGTGCTTCCAGGACCTTTAAGCTGATCAGCCATTCGTCATATGGCCAGTCGTCCATACCTCTGCCGTACCCGCCGGTCAACGCTGCTGTACGACCGTACGACCTACCTCGAGGTCGGCGACGCTGAGAGCTGTCCTATCTGCTCGCTGGCCAAGATTGCGGAAGAGGCTCTTGCCTGTGTGTGTGTGACCGTGACAATATAAATTGGTGAGGTTGAGGATTAAACAACAACAACAGCAGTGACCGGAGATAACACCGAGTATCATTCTACAAACACCTTCAACTGAGAAATCGCAGATGTCAAAAAGTTCACCGAATTGCGATCCTGAAATCGTAGCCTCACTTCATCAATTTGCAGTTAATACGGCTCTTCAGGGTCCTCAAAACCATAACAAACTTGGGTCTCTTGGCTCATGCTAGCGAGTCAAGGGAGGGAATCAAACCTAAACCCCCGACACTGCACTGCCTCCCCCAGATTGCTCACCAAGCTTAAACCGGAGCTTGAGGACGTCAAACGCGGGCTCAAGGCACGCCGCCTTGTGAGCTGCCGCCGCCAGCGCCAGGCCCACGGGCGCCAGCAGCGGCGGGTTGCCACGCCGCTTGGGGCAATATCCCAGCACGGCCATGGCCACCGCGACAGCGATGGATGTTGCAGCATGGAACCGTGTCGTGCCATCGCCGTCCCCAACCATCGACACCCGACCCCACCCTGGCAGCTGGTCCCGGTCCCGCTCCCCGTCAAAGTCCTGCGGGGGTTCAAGGAGTAAGCAGCAATCACCACCATCATTACCACCATCATCACCACCATCATTACCATCATCATTACCACCATCATTACCACCATCATTACCACCATCATCACCACCATCATCACCACCATCATTACCATCATCATTACCACCATCAATACCACCATCATCACCACCATCATTACCACCATCATCACCACGACTATAGCGATTAGCAATAAAGCACAACTACTCACACCGCCGCTACCCGCCGCAGCAATAGCAAAAGCACTGGAAGCGGCCCTGGCGCCTGTGGGCCTGGGTGGCGCTGTGGTGGCCGCACACGCGAGGCGTCCAGCGTGTCCTCAGCAACAACAGAATGCTTTCTTTTTGGGAGCTGCCTGTCTGCCTGCCTGCTTCCGCGATTCCGGCGATGTCAAATGTGGTGCTACTCTGATACGACAACCTACGTTCGTAAAGCCGCAACTCGGCACCACTGTACCTGCCACCTCGCGATGCGAGGGTGCCTGTATTGCCTAAACACATTCCAGCTAGAAATGCCACGCTGACATATTTTGCTGCACAACCGGTGATAGGGCCTGGTCATAACCCACCTGTTGTGTTAGTGACCCGCCGGAGGTTGCAGCCTTGCCTTGGCTGTTAAAGCTGGAAGCGCGGCGGCTGCCATCACTGACTTGGCGTAGGTTGTCTGGCTCTTGGTCGTTTGGTAGTTCACTGCCGGTGCTTTGGGGCTCCGGAACCAGTTCAAAAAGCCGTTCCTTGCGGCCCGTGATCGCGGCCACTTCATCTGGCATTGCGGGCGAGACGGTACGGCGGTACAAGTATGGACAGTGGACGGGAGGAAGGGTAAGATAGCGCCGTTGCTCAACAGGTTGAGTAAAGGCGGGGCGCTGCGTATGAGACACACGTGAGCTTCATGCTGCGCTCGAGACAACTTCGGAGCGCCACTCACATAGAGACAAATTGCAAAATTTGGGGAAAACCACATCCGATTGGGAGGTACACATTTTGATGCCTATGTGGTTCGAGCATTAACACGGATGGCTGGCAGCGTAGACAACACAACATGGGCGCCACTGTTTTAAACAAACGGGCTGACGTGTAAAACGCGCGCGCAGGCGTACCGTTCCGGAGGCAGAAACGAACTCTCGGGTCCAGGCCAAAGGCATCTTCAAGAAGAACATAATCGACCCTGGCTGCCACATCGCAGTCGTGGATGGCTGCGAGCAGGGGTGGCAAATCAGGTAACACCTTGGCAGGAGGTAGGCACTGATACCGTAAGTAAGGCAAAGACGTAAGAATAGAACCCTAGCTCAGCATGTACTAGTTTCCATCCTTATTACGGAAGTATCAGTTACAGCAAAGCGAGGTAACCCATACAGAATATGTATCGTCGTGCAGCATTGCACCTGGCTGTCCTGGTAGCTCTGGTGCCTATCATCAAACGTTTTTTCAAAAACATACCTAGCCGGGTCATCGCCTCAAGTTGTCGGCGCACAAGCTGGATGGCACGAGCTCGGACATGGCAATCTCTCGCCCGAATGTTTATGGCCGTATCATTGACTGTAATGTGAGCTCCTCCAGAATTATAATGGAGCCATCGGCAGTTGTGGCCGCCGCGCCCAACCATTACGCCAGCCTTAATTCCAATGGGGAGTGGCACCTTTACAATATCTGTCCGGTTGGACGCCATGATTTGACAAGAAGCAAGCTCGTGTCGTTTCAACACCGCAAGGCTTTGTCTACCCTAAGTAAGGCTACGTTGCTGCAATTTGGCGCAGCAGCAGGTTTTCACAGCCTTTCGCGTAGTCCAAGTATTACAGTATCATAGTATCACAGCAGGCGGGTTGTTACTGTACTACGATTGGCAACTAGGGGTAGGGAAACATATCCGAGTATTTCAACGTATATTCCACGAACCCCGAGGACCTCCGCATACCATGGGAATTTCAAAGCATCTAACTACAACTTTAATTATATTTTTTGTTAAGTTTATTATTATAACCTCTACGGCTTAAACGGCTAGCCTTGGATACCTTGACAGATGTCTTCGGAGCCGGCTGCAAACTGACTGCAATACCAAAGGTAGCAGGAATGCAAGCGCTGGCAACTGATAACGAACATAAAAACGTGATATTCGCTTGCATAGCTATGATGGCTTGAGTTGCTTACCATGAATATCCCTAACGTTGGTGCGCGGGGTGAAGGGCCACCGGGGGAGGTTACGGCGAACAACTTACCCCTATGTAGGCAGTCCAAAAGTTATGCTGGTTTCGCATCTTATTCCCTACTAGACTACTAAAATTTTCGTAATTCACTCATAGAGCTTTAAGTGGTTATCCAGGCGCCAAGCGCATGGCCGTCCGTTAGCCAGCAACGATGGCTGTTACAAGTGATTCGAAACGATTTCGGCCTCAGCAAGGCCAGGCACGGCCAGTAACGCCACACAAGCTTCTTCCCTGAAAGAGCCTTGCTTTTGGGATCCCATGAATTTGCTACTTAGATGACTAATGGATGGCATGGCTGTGGATGTTTGTCTTCGGTCTGCCCCTGTGTGCCGATCTTCAAGCTCTATCCCTACCTGCCAACTGAACTGCTCTGTGTCTGCAAGTCCCAAATGGCTACTCACTTAGTCTCTCTTCGATAATGCAGGTGTAGCATAGCGTTTATGGACAGTTCTCAAGTTGACAGACGAGTTATCACCTTAACAGGCTGAATATATCACGGGTATCACACGCGTCTTTCACAGATGTGATATGTGCTATGTTACAAGCTCGCGGGAGCTCGTAAGGCCCAGACGTTCTAGCGTCGTCAAAACGAAGGACGAAACAAAAGAGGAAAAAGAAAGAAGGGGTCATGGACCTCATCTGAGAGAGAAACAGTAAACAGAGTAGGCTCACTACTCGGCTATCAGCGCGCGTCGCCTCACGAAGATGTTGTGTACGATCTGCGCAAGTCCGCGCTGATCATCTATCTCCATGACAGACCTCATGTTGGGCACGACATCCGCCTGGCGTACACCTAGGACTTGAGAAGCCCTTCTATCTGTTACTGAATTAAGTAACTTGCGGTGGAGGAGAACAACGCACGGCTAAAGGTCTTCCAAGACGCTTGAGAAGCCCTTCCCGTAGGTGGTTGCACGCGAAACACTCTAGCAACACGTGAAACACATCTTTTACTGCGTTATTGTTGCCACAGACCCTACATCAGCGCTCTTGGCGCGACCGACCGGCGGGTCGGCTAACCTCCAAAGGCCACGTCCTAAACGAAACCGCAGCAGTGACAAGTATGACTTCGCGAAGCAGGGACGTAGCACATCGTGTGCTTCGGCGTTCCCATCCAATGGGGATGCCGGCAAATCTTAATCCCTGGTTACGGTTGTCCGACAAAGACTCCCCGGATGTATTCTGATGTATTGATAAGACGTGGGTTCGTCCAGTCATCATCAAATCGCTCGTTCAACGTTTCCATGGCGGATCGAACATTGGTCGGGCTCGACGAAATGACCTTCCCCAGACTTCATCCAGGTCCGGGTGCAGCTCTGGGAAGTGCCTCAAAGAGTGAGTGCCTTAAGCACCTGAGGCCCTTAGAATCATGACAACCCAGTTGGTGGCAGTGTAATCAGAACGCATTGCAAGAAGTATCTCCTCACGCAAAACATTGTGAGAAACACAGTCCCCTTTGCAAGGATATCCCTGTTCCAAAAATGGTAGTTGAGTGCGGCCCGGTGAAGGTGGAAGGGCCATTGACCAAGCTCCCTAAACAGCACATCCGGTATCCTCCCTAACCCAGAGAGATGCTTCAGAAACGTGCGTTGCAGCTCGACTATGCGATTCTCCCTAGAGACCTTTCGAAGTAGCAGGGCCGCCCTTGTGCGTCGTGTGGTCGTTCAACGACCTGGACAACGAACTGCGGTCCCCACACCTGGACTCCATACGACAGAATGGATCTAATTTGCACATTAAAACACTTGAGCGCTATCTTAGGGAGAAACCACATAAACAGTACCTAAGACTGACCACGGCAGATGGCCACAGCGCGACTGTCAGTCACCTGTTGGTAGTGTAATGCCTGTACGTTGCATTTTCAGCGCACCTTCCGTGCAGTAATCGTAGCTAATCATTGGACCTGCCGCTTGCGCGCATGCAGCAGCGGCGTTCCTAGTACCGGCGATGCACGGCGTACCTCCCCGCTCCAGAAACCTTCCCTCTACTGATCTTAAGCAGAGGCGGGGTTCTCCCTGCAGGGAGACCAGCTGGTCTAAAGTTGCAGACTCAGGCAGCGCTCTGGAGTCCTCCAGAGCAAGAGTCCTCCATATCACACGGGGAATCAAGTTAGAAACCGCTTCAATACGCAAGTTAAGGATCAACAACATTCACGGTTGCATGGCCTTTAATTTTTTTATCCTTGTGTCAAACGCAGTCCGTATGTTTCCACTTACTCGCCCCCTGGTGTGCCCACCCCGCTTAGGGCCGCCGCTTATAAGTTTTAAGTGTGCCCGTGATGGCATTGACTCGATGGGATGAGAGGTTGTCCGCTTGGTTTCGGTCATACCCAATCTCTTGCTTCTGCTGCTGGAGCCGTTTTGCCGCCACATACATGGCCGTGTGCACGTAGATAGATGCAAAGCGCAAGGCACCAGAAGGCGCTGACAAAGGTGTTTTGCCCTCGTGCCTGAAGAGCTACCGAGGATGGTATCTTCCGATACACCGCTTTCTAACGGTATATCAGCATACATAGATATTTAAGGTACTACACCGCGCGCCGTCCAGGCAATTGCCTGCATTGCAAAGGCAAAGCTGCAGCTCCGCTTTGCTACCAGCTGGTAGCAAAGCGGGTGCCCAATTGGGTTGCAACCGAAGGTGTTACTGTGGTGACGTCACGAAAAAGTCACGAACAAGACGAGTATCGCTAGGCCGAACCAGGACGAATGGATAGAGGGCTCTAATGCATGCGAAGTAACGCCTGCAACGAGAATTTTAAATTGTCCTGGCCCTGCCGTGAGATTTGCCAGAACCCGTGGTAATCCCGCTCCACGACACAACTCGATATTCGACAGCACATTACTCCTTGCAGGTGGATGTAATCGCAACCAATGTCAGATTAGGAATCCTTACCAGCTCCCCAGTCCAACTGTTAGGCCAGGCCTTCCTGAGTATCGGACACTTTGGGTGCTCATTTCGTAACCCTTCGCCTCGCGGCGAAACGTACACTAGCTCTTCGAACTGGAGGTAGCAGAACCTAACGTAATCCCTGAAAAAATTTTAACATGTGAATATTAGCCTGTATAACACTACGACGTAAGCTCGATCGAGGAAACATCAACTTGCGCGGGAGACCATGCAAGCTTACGGATTGTAGGCCAGTTTCTCAACTTTTAAGTTTTTTGGTTTAAGAAAGCTGTGTTGCCACGAGTAAAAATCGCGAAAGCAGTATTTCAAGCGTTGCAACGTTGCAGTCGCGCGGTCATTTGATCCCAGTCCTTCCTATTTTAATATGGGTAACTGCACGTATGCGGATGTATTCAGTGCCCGTAGTTGTTAAATACTTCGGCATGCTGCTCAGCGTTCCTTAGTCATACGAGGACCATCGCAGGGCAACGTGAAAACATTTAGCGATAGAAGTCCCTACCTGGAAATTTTGTACATGACGGTACACACTTGAGTGCAAACTGATCCCATTGCCCGTACCTGCCCTTGGAGGGGCCCCAGGCCCCTGACATACAATAAATAGCGCGCATCTAGCTGGCGCGAGATTTAGTGCACCATCTTTCCTACATTCTGAAAATTACAGTAGGGCGTTATACTTGAAATCCAATTAAGGTGTCTCCTGTAATGGCATGAAGGGTAGGGTCAGGCAGTCCTATAGCTGAGAAAATATACATGACATTCTTGCCGCTCATGGAGTCACCTTGCAGACCCGATGTCGTGAAGCTGCCTTTACCGCCAGGCGTTAAAGCCGGAGCCGTCGTAGGTCGTGGTGGCCACAATGTGCGATGGCTTCACTTCCACTCGGGTGGTGCACACATCACTGTAAATGATACCGCCATCACCATACGAGCTAAGGAGGATCACGTACGTGAGCGAGCTGTGCTCCTCGTGCAGTTGCAGCTGGGCGCAGCCCGAAAGCTATTAGGAGGTGCGCGCGTGTCGGATGGGAACGCGGAACATGTGGAATCCCTGATTACGGGCTGCTGATCGAAAACAGCAATGAACGACTTGCAGGTGCAGACGCATGTCTACATTGGTTAGTACTAAAAATGTCTTGCTGATAAGTTGCTGTGGGGAGACACACAGGCGCACACAGCGCTGAATGCGCAGCGGCCTACTTGCTGCAGTCGTCGGTGGTGATGAGCACCACCTCCCGCTCCTAATCTTTTTCTTCTCTTCTCTCTCTCTCTCTCTCTCTCTCTCTTTTGCTTGCATTTGCCTTGCCGATCAAGCCACCTCATGTAGCACTTGGGGCCCCCGGCACCGGCTTCCCCCGACAAGCTGAGTGCCTCGGTCCGCTGCTTCCCCCTAACTTTCCGCTGTGCAATGCTCTGTTGCCCCCCTGTTGAAACCCCCTCCGCCCTCACCTACCCGGCTTACTACCTTTGCTCAACAGCGACACACGATGACGACCTGCCGCCCCTCCCCCGCCCCGGCTTCATCCTCCTCGAGGCCGCATTCGGCACTGACCCGCGGGCCAGCTTCTCCCAGCGGCAAGGTAAACACCGCGTTGTATGGAACACCAGCAAGCAAATCCGACCCGTGCTGGCTCACGATGATGCTAGTCGGGGAGGGCCGCACAAAGGGGGTAACGAGGATCGAGTAGTAGGGAGGGTTGGAGCAGGAAAAGAGTGCGAGGAGGGAACAGATGGCACGGGTGTGTTTTTGGCAAGGGTGCGCTTCAGCAGCGGTCCAATTCCCGAAAGCCTTGCGTCCGGGATTGATACGTCCCGCGTACCCCTGCCCACACTGCAGAGGTCTACTCATACAAGTCATCAAATCGCAGACGCGCAATCGCCTCTTACACGCCACCAACACATACATGCACACACATACCGGGTGGGGGTTATTCAGTGGACAGCCCCCAGGGAAACGGCAGTGTTTGGAAAGGCCGTTGACAGCCTGCCGTATGGCGAGCAATGATAGGCGCGTTGGGACCCTCCCTCAATTTGGCCCTTGCCCTTGCCCTGCCCCTCAAAGGCAAAGCGGATACAGGAGACGTGGAGGGTTGGGGCAGTCGTACACTGCGCACGTCGGGTTCGTGTTGTAATCTTTGTCTATGTTTGAGGGGTCTCCTGGGGACGCAGTGAGCGGTGCTGAGCACACCGTAGCCTGGTGCAACTCTTAGTGGCCACGTTGACATCTTACATCGCGAGAACCCCTGCACGATACCCCCTACGAACTGAAACAAACTAGTTGGCCTTGCGCATATTGCGGCCCCGCGATATGCGCAACCGTCACCCGCCTTTCCCGGCTCGCCACAGATGAAGTTGCGGCCGCGCTAGGCCTTCGAGAGCGGCTATTCGAGCTGGTGCCGGTCACCATTCCCTGCAGCCGGGTGCGCGGTGTGCTGTACGGGTGTGCTGTACGGGTGACCTTTACTGCTGGTGGCGGTTAAGGTAATGATGAACGAAATTCATAATCGCTGCTTTCTTCCCTGACGTCTGCAGGACCAGGACGGGCAGCGGGATCAGGATAAGGCTTCAATAGGCCGCGACGGCAATAACGCGGCAGGCGTCCACGCTGCTGCGACAGCTGCCGCCGCCGCCGCCGTCGCCCGGGCGCTGGCCGGGCTCGGCCCCAAGCGGCGTGGCAACCCGCCGCTGCTGGCGGCTGTGGGCCTGGCGCTGGCGGCGGCAGCTCACAAGGCGGCGTGCCTTGAGCCCGCGTTTGACGTCCTCAAGCTCCGGTTTAAGCTTGGTGAGCAATCTGGGGGAGGCAGTGCAGTGTCGGGGGTTTAGGTTTGATTCTCTCACTTGACTCGCTAGCATGCTTGGTGAGAGTTTCGGAATGTCCAGTCTGTTGGGTGGTGGTACGATAATGCGAGAGGTCAGGATATAGGAGTTGTCAGAAGGTCGTGTTGGAGGGTCCCGCGATTGGCTTCGGACGGTTTTGGGTGCCTTGCGATTCAGACTCCCTCCGGAATTTTTCGGAGCTACCCTTAGCTGGGCAGCAGGCTTTGCCGGTTACATTTCGGTGTGCTGTTCGTGCCGCCGCTTCAGTCCCAGAGAAAAACTGTTTTCGTGTCTACCCTGCCCACACCAATGCCACACTCCCCTAATCTCTAACCCCAACCCCAACACGTGTTTCGACCACAGGCAAAAACCTCTTCCGCAACCTCGGGCCGCTTGCGGATAAGACTGAATTGAGCGCCTCTGACCTGGTACGCTTGGTACGGCGGCCTGTCGTACACTTATAGATGAAGCGTTATGGTTAGGGCAAAGGAATAGGGCTTGCTCCAGAACAGGGGCCAATCTTAGGGGCTTTTCGCTCCTTATCTCTCTAGCTGCCAGCTGTCTTCCGAGTTGGTGCGTGTTGGATCCCCTGTGAAATTATTTTGGGACGAGGACTCCGTTTCTGCTTGCCTGCCAATGTGCGGATTTGCGTGCGGCCCAGCTTGTCATTCTACTTCTTGTCACTTTTTGTCATCTCTTCGTACACTTTCGCGATGTTCAACATGTTGTTGCTGCTGCTGCGTTGTCGACTGTACGTGCAGGCTGCGAGTTCTGGTCGCGGCGCGTACCAGTCCGTGTTCAGCAACTACGTTCCCGCCTCCACCGTCCCGCGGGTCACTTCCTGGCTCACGGACGTGTTGGGCTTCTCCCTGACCGACACCAAGACCACCGCCACCCTGCACGTCATCAACCAGGAGCTCAACGTGCACTACTCCATTGCACTCACGATGGAGGGAGGGTGAGCAGCGCTGTGGGGGCCGTAAGGGGAAGGGGGGACACAGAGCGAACCTAACAGCAGCAGCGGGGGGGGGTCCAGGCTGGTCGAGGGATGTAGGGCCGTTGGGGACTGCGTGCTAGTGCGGCACGTCGCGTGTTGGGCACATGAGGTGTATTGAGGATCTGCCGAGCTCTACGACAAGTTCACGAGCTGGAGGAGCATGCTTTCCTCCGTACGGATCCCCCTCCTCGACACGTGTCAAGCGGTGAAAACACACATACACACACACACGCACGCGCGCGCACACCACAGGGACGACTCCACCGCCTCCCTGCGTAAGCTCAAGGTCGGCGGCTCCAAGAACCCCTCTGTGACGCTCATGTCCGGGCCGCAACAGCTCGACCTGAGACTCAAGCTGATCACGCAGTTCAGGGAGCATCCGGTAAGCAGGGAAACAAACCGTACGGCATATGTACGGCATACAGGGTGTATGAGTCCTTAGAAAGCGCAGCAGCATGCTGTTTGCCACGCCATGTTGAATGGCTGATCAGCCGGAGGGTGCCGTACATGCTGGCCGTACATGGAAGAGGGGCATTCGGGAGGGGGATTCCGGACACTGTAGTTCTGCTACCCAGGCTTATTGAGTTGCATGCTGCGCCGCTGCTGCTTCAAAGGGACTCATGTACGACGTGGACGCGCACTCGACGGCTCGTCGCGTGGCGGCTGCCGTACGTACGGAGGGCTTCGACGGCTTCATTCGCAGCAAGCGGGGCCTGCCCCGAAACCGGCACCTGGAGTACGGGCGGCGCAAAACCAAGTTCGTGTACGAAGGGTTCATGCCAACAGTAAGTGGATCCTGTCTCTCTGTTGCTTGTATGTATGCCTGCCTGTCTGTCTGTCTGTCGGGCGGACGGGTGGGTGGGGAGTGCGGGTTGGTGTTGAGGGCTCGCTGACAGAGCGGTGCGATGTCCCTCCCCCCTCCCCTGTTGCGCCCAGCCCCGACAGCCCTCCCTCCCTCCCTCCCTCCCCTTCTGCCTCCCAGTCCGAGGGCGAGGGCGGCTGCGGCCAGCGGCTCCGAGTCAGCGTGACACAGGTGCAGGACGACAAGGGGACGCACTACGAGATTTCAGGTGGGGGGAGGGGAGGGGAGGGGAAGGGGAAGGGGGAGAGTGAGGGGTATTGATTGCATACGAACTTGAGCCGCTATCTTGGCCTTAGGGCTATTCAGTGTTCCATCCATCCTCCCGGCTTCCCGGGGCTGCTCACCCGGCTTAGCCCCCACCCGGCTCCACACGGGCCCCTCCACAGACATCACCCCACTGCCCACCCGCCGGTCTTCAGGCTGCCTTCCCGACGTGGACGCCAAACTACGTCGACTGCTGGCACAGCACCGATCACCACCACCATCACCACCGCCGCCAGCGGCATCAGTTGACGACTCGGGCTGCTTCGTGCCGGAGTGGCGGCGGCGCGGCGGCAGCAGCGGCGGAAGCAGTGTCGGTCCCGGATCGAGCCTGGGCCTTGCCGGCGACCGCGTGTTGTACAAGCGCTTCCGCAGCAGCGGCGGCGGCCCCGTCGGTCCTAGCGCTGGCCCCTGCTGGGCGCGCTCCATCAGCGGCGGCGGCGGCGGGGTATTGCACGACAGCGCCAGCAGCAGCCTGACGGCTTCTTTTAGCACGAGCAACCCCAAGCCCACTTGCGATGCGGAAGGTCACGTCACGGCGGAATGGGCTGAGGCTGCTCTGGGTACGTTGTCGGAGTTTATCAACAAACTTAACAGCGCACCCGCAGAAAGAAGGCTGGCGGCGTCGGTGACCACGTCGGCAGCAGCGGCAGCAGCAGCAGCAGCGGCGGCAGCGGCAGCGGCAGCGGCAGCGGCGGCTGCAGCTGCACAGCGAAGGACGCGACTCACTGCCGGGCGCTTAGAGGAAAAACACTAATTGAAAGCGTCAAGGCAACCGTCATCCACCTCCACTGAATTGATTTAAAAGCTCATTTGATTTGCAGCTGGTTCCAGTTCGGCCGCTGTACACAGCTAAATGATTTTCATCACTTGCTCAAAGTCGTTTTGTGTTCAGTAAAGTACAGCTTTTTCCGGTACTTATCGATCCTTCTTTTGTTTGGTTTCATGTTCCAAGCCGTCTGCAGCTGACTATTTTGCGACACGTCCCATGGTGGCCTTTATTAGTTCTTTTGTCCTTTTTGTCCTTCATTAGTCCTTTTCTTTGACCTTTCCAGGAATCTTTCCAGGGATTGATTGTGTCCTGTGTGACGTGGTTCAAGTCGAAGTGCCGAGGAAGGATGTGCAGTAAAACTAGGGGTGTTACCTGTTATGAAGAGGGGGGGTATTAGGGTTGTGGTATTTGTAATTCGTTATTTGTTTGTTTGCTCGGAGACGCGAATGTGAGGCAGTGCCCCTACGCGAAACTTTGGAAAACGAGTGAAAAGGAGTCGTGCACCGCAGCCGTGTTAATTAAGGTCCTTGGTTCGCTCTACAGCGAAAATAGTTTTGATGAGTGATAGGCTCGTGGCTGAGTTCTACCTGGTTGCTTATGTATTTGGGTTGACTTATGTGTCGTACGGTACGGCGGATTGGGGGCAAGGATTGTTTTGCATTGCAACGAAGTGACGAGGCAGGGTCTCAGCGGTAGCTGCTCCTCGGTTGTTAATCAAAATGTACGTGTTACATCACGATTTCTTTTATAGAAAAGAACCTATCGGTGGATGCAGGTCTCGTGATGTACCCTCCAGGATACTTTACAGTACGGCAGGCGCGCGAGAGTTGCTGCAATGACGAGAGCCCTTACATAGGTGCTAATTGAGTGGATGCAGTTCGGCATCACAGTGACGCAGTGTACGCAGGTGTATTTGTACTCGTACACGCGTATACACCTACACATTTTATCATGCGCGAGTGTCGTGTTGTGTTTTGATGATGTGTGTGTGTGGATGGTTGTGTTGGTTGCGCAGTAGCATGTATGGTGCAAGAGCTACAAGACGGCTTGCAGCGAGGCGTTTGGAGGTGAGGACGTTGAATCTTAATCAATGGCGGTCAGTAGCAGGCAGCTCAGACGGCAGATCGCAGCAGTGCTTGGTGAAGAAAGAACACGATTATTGCCTGTTATATACTATGTATGTATGTATGTATTTATGTCGGCACAATCGCGAGCTGAAGGCGGTTAGCCGGATGCGTTGCACGTCCATGCGTTTGTATGGGACTTTGGGGAGGAACCGTGGGAACGTTGAGGTGACAGCTATAAGGTTTTTCGTGTTCTTCAAAGCTTGGTTGGAGAACGAAGAAATGTTTTAGCCGTAGCAGCAACATTAGTAAGGGGATGCGGTAACACTAGTTTTACGGCAGTATGGATATGTGTGTACGATCTTTCTATTAGTGCGTCGTACCAGGACAATTCACAAGCAGAGGACGTAAACAAGGATAGGCGAGGCCGTTGGCTTAGTACATATCTTGCCACCGCGCCAAAATTTGCAGGCACAGACGTTTGCTGCTTGCGTGGGGGTGTCCAACAGTATTTGTCTACCTGGAGCAACACATCACTTCTGACTAGTCTTAGTGTTAGTCTTAGTGTTAGTGTTAGTGTTAGTTTAAGTCTTACTATTTGCCTTCATCAGGCTTATGACATTTTGCATTGTACACGGGGGACCCGTGCCTCGACAGCTTTCCGTGCCAGGTTCTTACCTCCGAAGACATATTCCTGTTGGTGCTGTCTTTTTTCCTTTTGCCTTTCAGCAGAGGGTCTATAGGCTGTGGGCCGTGGAAGGACGAACCTCCAGCGACCTCCAATTCGAACACCACCTTGTTTCGACCTATTTCCATTGCCCCCGTTTTCCGTCGGGCCCTGTTGACGCTGCCCCCATTCGACCGCTCAGAGACTTCGACCAACAATTCCCCTCAACCTGCCTTCCCAGATATGTGGAGGCGTATATATATTCGAGCCAGTGGTTTTCCTGGTTCCGATCCTTCCTTTCTTCCTGTCTTCTTTTGACCGAGCTGGTGTTCCTAGGGTTGGACACTTCAAATATTTTGCTGCTTTTATGCTTGAGGAGCCTCTGCTCCTTCCTTCTCTTCATGCGAAAAACATTCCTTAACTGCTTAACTGCGTCTGCGTGGCGTGACATTGCATAGTGCTTGTTTATTAGTGTCTAAAATAGAGATGGAGAGATGTAAATGTATGTGCGTGTGAACGCCTTCAAATCCTGCGATGCGTGTTCACGCATCATGGGGGAAGAAGAACACTAAAGTTCCCCTTCTTCTTCTTCTCCTTTAGTTCATCCCGGAACTTTAGTTCTTCCCCTTAAGGAGTAATGTCCTCATTTCTGAGTTATACGTGCGATACACTTCCCCTTTTTGTTCTTGTTCTTGTTCTTCACGCATCATGGGTAAAAGCGTTGTCTCCATGTTTAGGAGTGTCTACTATTTTTGCTGCGGTTCGATATGTTCAGCATTTTCCTGTTTTTCTTGTTTTTCAAGACGGTCTGGACGGTATAACTTGATGCGATGATGGCAGCTGCGTGGGCAGTAGCAGGCAAGATTTTTCAATCGTGCCGAGATCCAGATACAGCTCCAAATCCGCGCAAACGTCGCACACAGTCACGTGCATGGTTCAGGTGTATGCACGACGTGGTTGATTGAGGAGGCATCGGGGGCGAGCCGTGTAGTGACATACGCCGCTTGCGTCCATCCCTCATTCATTCACTCACGCACTCACTCGTGCCTCACCGCGCTGCCTTCGCATTTGCTTCCAAAAAGTATGGCTGAGCTGAATTGCGTGAGGGATCCTAACAGGTAGCAGGCCGCATCGGGCACGCATGCGCACAGAGCGCTGGCAGCAATCATCATTTCTGGTATATGAGTTTAAAGATCTAGGTCCTGGCAGATAGTATGCTGTTACAGGGTGGTATAGCTTCTCCAGCGGCCCCCTTTCCCGAGGCAGTTCCTTGCTCTCCCCTGCTAGAGGGGCACCCTAATCCGTTCACCCCATCCGACTTCCGAGTGTATTCGTTGGGTTCAGCAACTCACCACCAGCATCCAACCAAATCTAGCGGATCAACGGCGCCTCAACTTAGTTCCTGGTCAGCTCGCAAGTTGATATAATCACGTCCTACACCGTCCACAAGATGGGGTCCACCTCCCAATCCAACACTCCTCAAACACCCTAGGAGTCGGCAGGCGGATAGTATGGTTGGGACGCTGACGGTAAAGGAAGACCGGTTAGTTGCCTTGCTGGGCCTTGCTGGACCTTGCTGGACCTTGCGTACATCTGCTCTCGCACCGTCCAGGGTCAACGATAAGGTGCTGTTGGCTGTAGCTGTGTATGGTCTGTATGGTCTCCGAGGCTGTGAAATGTCTGATGGTGGCAACCCTCGCCTGCCTTTTGGGCAATTGATGGCCCATAGGGGGTTATGCCTCCGCTTCATGCGCATGGGCTTAATAAGGTTGTGTGTGGGGGAGAGAAAGAGGTGTTTCAGTGTCCTGCTGGCTGGTTGACAAAACGATGCATCCGTACAGGATAACCTACTGAAACATGGGATTCCATCATTTTTGGGAGCACATGCTTCTGTGGTCCTTTAGTTTTAGTCCTTTCAGAGGGTGACAAGGTGTGGATTCCAAGGAAGGCGATGTTTCGGCATCGCGGGCTGCAGAAGACGAACTTTTCGTCTGTGCAACGTGGACCCCCCGTACCCGTATCAATACTTGTATAACGTCCATGGGGCCCCCGGCTTTTACGGACACACCCGCACTTGTGTGCACCTGTAACTTGTATTATAATAATGTACCAGGCCATTCGTAATGTGCCAGGAGATTTCAGGTTCCTGGGGTCTCTGAGGAGCCGCTGCCTAGCTTCCACTCATAAACCTGTTCGTTGGCATTGTATTGGCTGGGCCACTCCAAAGCATATAGTCCCTGGTAGGTGATCGAGTAGCGCATTGCTATGTAAAACATATACCCTCGCAAGTCGTCCCGAGAACCGACCGAACTAGGTAGCCTCCAGCTCCCAGGTAGCAAAATCTGAAGCCAAAGGGTTCTCTATTCGTTGTTTTAACGTTTTGATTTCGTATCGTGGTGGTAACCCGGCAGGAGGGAGCGCAGGGATGCAGAGGCAGACTGAGAATCCTCTTCCTCTTCTCGCAGGCAGTCCTCTCAGTTAACGCGACGCCAACCCGACAGACTGAAAACAAAATAGCGCCTCCTCCTAGCTCTTTGGATCACATGCAATTGGAAACGCTCATCTCGCAGGAAAAGACGATCCCTTACCAACTATTTCACCGTGTTCAAGATGGCCGTGAACTTATCATATCGTTGACTGGAAGTAACGTAAGATTACCCACACGGATATGCATGCCCAAAGATCGAGACTAGCAAGACGCGCATCTCCCGACACTTATTGCAGCAGTCAGATACATTGGCCATGATGAAAGGGAGCCCAACATTTCCAATGGAAATTGTCAGCCCCAATTAGAGATACATATTTGAAGTTCCAGACAAGACACTCACCATTTCAACATGACTGATGCTCAGACATGTACGTAACCTCAGGCCCGTAAGCAAAACATAAGCATAATGAAAAACTGAAAACATTCTTAACAAGAAAAAGCCATGCTTTAAACTGTAAGAGCGGATCTCCAGAGCTAAGCAGTTCCGAATTTCCGATCAACTTTCCGTACGATTCTGGGCCTTGCGTCAGTGCAACCAGCAAGTTTAAGCCCCAAACCAGCGCTATGTAGGCATAACAAGTGAAGTGCATTACGTACAGAATTAAATACAAGAAAAATGGCTGCTATTGCAAAATCCGCTGTCCGCAGCTTGGTGCGCCCCTCGGTAGTTAACCGGGTGAGTTATATATGTAAATAACGTGTTGAAATTATGGCAATGAATGCATTTAACTAGTAATACGTAATGTCTCGTCGAGCTCACAATGAGCTCACGGAACATAACGCTTGCCATCCGCTTCCCGTGTCAGCTTTAGAGTGATGCATTGAAATGTGCTGCGCTTCTGCGATGCCGTTCAACAAGCCTTTAGTTTCCCTTTGCAGGCTGCTCGCGTCGTTCCTCGCGCTGCCATCGAGTGGTATGGTCCTGACCGGCCTAAGTTCCTTGGTGAGCTGCGCATGCCGTTGTCCTGCCGGCTAGCATGATTTTTATTAAGAGGACTTGGTCCACTGTGCTGGACCACTAGTATAGGTATGGTAGTCCCCGCTCCTCGGGAAATATCTACGAAAATATCTGTAGATCAGGTTTATGTGGTAGACTGGACGCGGTCTTCTGCTTCCCTCTGCATCCTGAGGACGCGATGTTAAGTGCATACCCATTCCGTTCCTTCGCTCCCTCAGGCCCCTTCTCTGAGGGCGATACCCCTGCCTACCTGACTGGCGAGTTCCCCGGCGACTACGGCTGGGACACTGCCGGCCTGTCCGCTGACCCGGAGACCTTCAAGCGCTACCGCGAGCTGGAGCTCATCCATGCGCGCTGGGCCATGTTGGGCGCTCTGGGCTGCGTGACCCCCGAGCTGCTGTCCAAGTACGCGGGTGTCTCGTTCGGCGAGGCTGTCTGGTTCAAGGCCGGTGCCCAGATCTTCGCTGAGGGCGGCCTGAACTACCTGGGCAATGAGAACCTGGTGCACGCGCAGTCCATCATTGCCACCCTGGCCTTCCAGGTAGGATGGAAGTAGGTGATGTGCCTGTCATGATTGTCGGACCCAAAGAGCGTCGAATATTTTGTCTGATGTGCCTTGAATTGCCGCTGCTTGTTGAGAAGGCTATCGACTATCCTCATCGCACATGCCCCGTCCGCCTCATCCCCGCAGGTTGTCGTGATGGGCCTGGCTGAGGCCTACCGCGCCAACGGCGGCCCGCTGGGTGAGGGCCTGGACCCGCTGCACCCCGGTGGCGCCTTCGACCCGCTGGGCCTGGCGGATGACCCGGACACCTTCGCCGAGCTCAAGGTCAAGGAGATCAAGAACGGCCGCCTGGCCATGTTCTCCATGTTCGGCTTCTTCGTGCAGGCCATTGTGACCGGCAAGGGCCCCATCGAGAACCTGTCTGACCACCTCGCCAACCCCAGCGCCGTCAACGCCTTCGCCTACGCCACCAAGTTCACCCCCTCCGCTTAAATGTGCGAATCGGTGGTTTTGTTAGTATATCTGGCGGGTCTTGTCAGCGAACTATGCCCCTAGGTTATATAGGTAGCTCATATTTTTTGGTCATTGTTTTACGCTTTAATTCTTTTATGTTAGGTGCAGGAGGAGACGATATTGTCAATTGGAGATGATATGTCTCTGGCAGGTGCATCATGCAGCGTGTCTAAGTTGTTTAGAGAGCTGTTTGATTATTTGATTGAGTGGCCTGGATTCATGTAACTCTTTTACAATGCTCCAATGATGTACAGAGCTCCAACTACATGACCCATTGGTAAATGAGGGTAAAGATCGTTTGAACATAGGATGTCATTGGTCATTGTTGTTGAGCGTCAACAGTAACTAGTGAGGTATATCCCCACGCTGGAGAGTTACACAAGCAGTTAATCAGGATTTGGCAG
This sequence comes from Volvox carteri f. nagariensis, assembly GCF_000143455.1. Taxonomy (NCBI): domain Eukaryota; kingdom Viridiplantae; phylum Chlorophyta; class Chlorophyceae; order Chlamydomonadales; family Volvocaceae; genus Volvox; species Volvox carteri. Next base: position 193,972 of record NW_003307574.1, read on the forward strand.
TAAAGTTCAAGCACATAAACTGACATTCACCGTCAGCTATTAATTAATTGTTGTGGATTCAGTGCTGCTTATTATATGCTTTTTTAGCGTAGGATTTTCTAATGAAACCCTAGGTCCCTATAAAACTCAATAAGAAAAGGTCGGGGTTTGCCGCGACTGTGCCAGACTGTGCCAGCTGATCGCTTTTGTGATGATGACGCAACGATGAGTCCCGTTGCTACACGCGTTTCAATGCCGCCTGTTGCAAAACATTCACACGCGTACCACGCTTGCACAGCTTGCTCGCGGTAATGTGGTATGCTGCCATTATGCTAACAAGCACGTCCGCAGTATACTACGTGTTGACGGTTTCTGTGGCTTAACATGGACAGCGACGCACAACACTTAGTGTGCGAATGCACCAGTAGTGAATGGATTGATCCCCATAACAAAGGAATCCTTGGGTAAGTATCACCGGAGCATATCCTGCACCCAAACATGGTAAAATAACCAGTGACTGGAGCCAGCCGGCGCCGGTGGCAAAAAAGCGCATTCCTCATGCAAACAGAGCAGAGATTGACGGCTTGAGTTGGTGACAAAGACGGCCTGAATTGCAGCATGAGAAGCTGGAAAACAAAGTGGATTGTGGGGCTGCTACTGCTGTCCCTGTCCGCAACACCGCCTGCCAGACATTCTCCTGCCACTGAGCGATACAGGCTCCCGCAAACACCAGCAATAGCATGCAACAGCGCAATGACCCCCTTCACGTGTATGGGTATATCGGTTCAGGTGTGTGCGAGCTGCTTTGTTTGACATAAGGTGAAAGTACCTCGCGTGCTAACAGAAATGCATGAAGAGAGCCCCTTACGACAGCAAGCGCAGAGGCTCCCAAGTGCTCGCCGCCCACCAGGCGCAATTACACGCCAAAGGCGTACCCTGCCACAATTTCCACAGCGCGCCGTGGCTGACGGTAGCTGCCGTGCTGCCGTAGCTGACGGTCCATTCATTTATTGCCGGTGTCCTGATACCAATCTTGTTGAGAATAGCCGAGGACCGTGAAAAGATTGCACAAAAGCATATGGACTTGCGATATCTTGCCATAGCAAAAGGAGTTGAACAATTCGGATTGGATTGGCGAAACCGGAAAGCGGAAGATATGCCACGCAAAATGGCCAAAACACCATACATGAGCATATTTCAAATTATTTAAGGCAGCGATGCACCTACAGCATTTAGGTATGTGGTGAGAATGCAGCAGAAGCAATCAATAACTGATGTTTTAAAATGCACCGATATTGTGAATCGGAATTGAATAAAAGTATCAGGAAATGAAGATAACCAGTTCAGAAGGGCAGCTTAAACCGTTTTGCGCTGTGAAATACGCTGAGAGATACGTGGATTGAAAGATACTCTTAGATATTAACGGTAGTCCCGGATACATAAAGCGTAGTCGGACCTTACAAGAGCGCTCAAGTGTGTGGTTGTTACAGTGGGCTCCAGACTCCCGAAGAGTAGAGCCATCGGGCCAGCTGGCCGTGCACTGCAGTAGAGACTAATATACCAAAAGATTATCATCTCAGATAATTAACCTCTCATCGGTAACCGCTCTCGCGAACAAATCAATTTGCCAGATATAATCCTCAAAAAGGGGTGATGTGCGCCAACGTAATGTGTTCAGGCCCGGTATATCCTGCAGTTATTTGCAAGTTGAAAGCCAGAGATCTGCTGACGTTCCCAAAATATCTTTCCTCGCTTCCTTGTTCAATCGTAAAACGGCGCGTCCATTTCCTTGGGTGCCTGACTCTCACAGGGCGCTTAAAGCCCCATGTGCGAGGGGTAGCATATAAGATGCAAACATATCTTGAGCAACGCCAAAGGACACACCCAGCAGTAAAACTGCAGCATGTCTTTGGAATAAATGACATTCCCGTAATAAGCTGTGATGCATGATGGCAAAGTTTAGACATGTTGCGGCACGAAACGCTGAAACGATGACAAGTTGCAGGAAAGGAGTACATGGAGACGTAATGACAAACATCATACAGTAACCTGATTGGCGATCAAAATTCATAACGAGATCATATCAACATGCACTACATCTCGCTCCATGAGTAACGCAACAGTCGCGATCACCTTTCCGTACGATTCTGGGCCTTATGTGAGGCCACCACGCACATACAAAAGGCCATCGACCAACACGATTTTGCACACACAAGTAGTGAACGTATCTACTACTTTCATCGTGTCACCTAATACACTTAATATAAACATGGCTGCTATTGTGAAGTCCGCCGCCCGCAGCTCTGTGCGCCCTGTTACGGTCGCAAGCCGGGTGAGTACTTTCCGCCGAATCCGCAGGTCGACATGGGCCAATCGATAACACTGGATGTTCCTATTCTTTCCTAGATCTATTAGGCTTTTCGGGCAGCGCAAGCTATACGCAAGCTTGGTGATTTGCGTTATACCTTCACCCACCCCCAGCACCTTTAACGATGCGCTGCCTCCCTTCCCTCTATGCCGTAGGCTGCTCGCGTGGTGCCTCGCGCTGCCATTGAGTGGTATGGTCCTGACCGGCCCAAGTTCCTGGGTGAGATGGGAGGGATAAGTTCACGACATGGATAGACACCAGTTACCTGTGCTATGATTCACCCTCGGTTTCCCCTCCGTGCTTTCCGTATTCTGGACGCCATGACGACGTCACTAGGCCGGTGCTGACTTGCCTCCTCCGTTCCTTCGCTCCCTCAGGCCCCTTCTCTGAGGGCGATACCCCTGCCTACCTCACCGGCGAGTTCCCCGGCGACTACGGCTGGGACACTGCCGGCCTGTCCGCTGACCCGGAGACCTTCAAGCGCTACCGCGAGCTGGAGCTCATCCATGCGCGCTGGGCCATGCTGGGCGCTCTGGGCTGCGTGACCCCCGAGCTGCTGTCCAAGTACGCGGGCGTCTCGTTCGGCGAGGCTGTCTGGTTCAAGGCCGGCGCCCAGATCTTCGCTGAGGGCGGGCTGAACTACCTGGGCAATGAGAACCTGGTGCACGCGCAGTCCATCATTGCCACCCTGGCCTTCCAGGTAGGATGGAAGTAAAAAAAGTAGATGATAGGTGCGGGAAGATGAAGGCCTTGGTTCGAGTGAACCTTTTTATCCAGCCCTATAAACTAGCAGCGCCTCCGTTGGGTATTTGTGACGTCACTCATCTTTGCTGCAGGTCCCTAAACCACTATATGAAGAGCAACGTCCACAGCAGACGTAAAATAGGTCATGGCAATTGATCATCACACGCTCTGTAAATCTATTACTGTGCCCAATTCTCAGTTCGCCTGGGTCCCGTCCGCCTCATCCCCGCAGGTTGTCGTGATGGGCCTGGCTGAGGCCTACCGCGCCAACGGCGGCCCGCTGGGTGAGGGCCTGGACCCGCTGCACCCCGGTGGCGCCTTCGACCCGCTGGGCCTGGCGGACGACCCGGACACCTTCGCCGAGCTCAAGGTCAAGGAGATCAAGAACGGCCGCCTGGCCATGTTCTCCATGTTCGGCTTCTTCGTGCAGGCCATTGTGACCGGCAAGGGCCCCATCGAGAACCTGTCTGACCACCTCGCCAACCCCAGCGCCGTCAACGCCTTCGCCTACGCCACCAAGTTCACCCCCTCCGCTTAAATGTAGCACCTGGTCGTCTTGCGCACATCGCATGCCTTTGAGCCTGAACTAATAAATGGCGTGCCTGATTAGCTGTGGCGTGGTTGAAGCGCTGTCAGATTCTTTAGGGCAGGACTACCGGTACTTCGCAAGGATTGCCAGTTCCTGTTTAACTGCTATTAGATAGATCTTTGTCAGGATAGCTTGGGTGCGTGAGACATGATTAGGGACACAGCCGGCTGGAGGTACTAATCTGAGAAGAAAAACCCTTACTAATTTTCTACTGACCCTGAGAATCTTAAATTGTGTTCTTTAAAGTTTTGATTATTCAACTACTTGTCTTTTATATACTTTGTGGACGCTTGCCTGTTGATTGCAGCGTCCTTTGTTCATGTGTGGCTTGTTACATAACGGACCAGAGAATCTTTCATCACGTGTAACTGAAGCCGCTGAAGCCGCATAGCATGTCATTCATATCCAGCAAACTTGGTGTACGTTAGACCACGCTCTTCTCCTCCAGCTGTCTCGCTTTCCTCTTGGGCGACATTCCTCCTTTCCATACTGTCCTCGTAATGTTTGAAGTTTAGCAAATGCTTGCAACATTCCGTCTTTCTGTCTCTCTCTGTTGGTTCTACGGCTCTGTGGTGGCTGTAGGTGCCGCGACCTGCACCATGCACTGGTTCCCAACGCTGGCCTGGGGACCGCCTGCCAGCAGGGGTCAGGGGTCAGGGGCCTAGGCTAACCAGTGGCTCTCAGGGGCGTTTACTCCCCTCAGGCTGCGGCTGCCGCTGCGGCTGCGTTTTGGTTTTGAGTTGTTAGCCATGGCCGTGGGCGAGCATGGTGGACCTGCACGCCTAAGGACGTGCTCAGCTATAGGGTGGTGTGATGGTTGCCCCGGTACCAAGATTGCGGCGGCGGTGATGGGCCGGCTGCCGCCAAGTTTCCCACCTGTCCGCTTTGAGCGGCTTTTTTAGCCGTGTGGGTCATGGTGCTACAAAGTCGCTGCTGGATTGGGTAGCCTGTGAGGAATCGTTTGGGTTGTGGACTCCCGTACATGGGGCATATCAGCGGTGCCAAGTACCTGTTGAGTACGCCAAGGTGTCGGCTGTGGCCCTGGCATGCAGCAAGTATGGGCCCTCGAGCCGTACCTGCGGCCGCAGGTGGAGGTGGCTGGCAACTCGTCAACAAAATCCAGTCCTGCTGCAGGACTTGCTGTGCATGTTTGCAGCTTGTCTGGCAAACGGCAAACCGCGCAGAGGGGTCAGTATCTTCATAATGCCCCGTAACAGCATATGCACTCTTCGGCCTCAACGGGCTGGCCAGCTAGTCACCTGCCTGTTTAGGCTTCATGTTTTGCAACTTTTTTTCCTTAAAGGCTCCCAGCTACGACACACCCCACGCTTAAGTGGCGATCTACGCAAATTACTAATTATAACTTAATCAGCTACTTCACAGCTATCCGATGACCACTGCATAACCGGGGTTTTCAATTTGGGCGAAGTCCTGCGTGATCCAAGTTTTTATTCCGTCAGGGCGGGCCAAGGGCAGCGACAACAACAACAACCTAACGCGCCTTGCTCGGGGCACGCAATTACAAGCGTGCAGGCCTGATCACTGGCAGCCAAAATCATCAGATTAATATAACCTCTTGGACAGAGTGTTGACATGGAAACAATTGTCTGGGGGGGATGAAGCGTGGCAAGTGTCGTAAAATGATGAGCTATGTACGTCATCCCGCAGCGATGGTACTGATAACGCAAGAAAGGTGCTGTTAGCAGCATTAGCAGCCTTCCTCTCAGTTCAAGATACAGCCGCAACAATGGTCCGATGCGGCAGGGTCCTCAATAGATGATCAGCTAGGTTCGTCTCTAGTGCAGAAATAATGCACGGCCAGCCTGGCCCGCTGGCTCTACTCTTCGTGCGCATGGAGCCCACTGTAACCACCACACACACTCACTTAGCAGGCAAAGAACTGTTGTGTTGTGATCTCCAGGATTACGGGCGCGTCGCATGCCGGTCAACTGATAAATACCTGTACCCACACACGCACAAGTAAGTAGGGATAGCTGAACAAGGAATATGGGGTAGAGAACCCTAGGGTAGTTCAAACCTAATAATAAGTGCAGGTTTTTGCAATAAATAACGGACACAGAATGGTGGCGATCTAAAACAAATGGTGTCTCAATAAAGCCTTCGTCAGGGGTCCCTCCTAGCCTTCGTCGACGGCAACTAGGGTTAGGATGTCGCGTACGGCAACAGATAACAACAAGCAAAGTGTCCACGCAACTTTAAGGCCGGGACTCGCTCAGGGTCCATCAACGTATGTGTTTGTGTGTGTGTGTGTGAATATGTCCTATTTAAGAAGAAGAAGCATCACCTGTGACGCGATGTGAGTTCAAGAAGGTACCCAGTACAGAGGAAGGTGCAATGTGGTTCGTGTGTCTGTATGTATATCTGTGTGCTTCGTGGGGGGCGTGTAAGCCCCGAGCTAGGAAGCGCTGTCCTGCATGGACGTCATGTGCGATATCGACTCCCCAGGCCGGCACTGCCGCTAGCTGCCACCGTTGCCGCCGCCACCGCTACCTCGGAAGTAATGATACATACATTCGATGGCACGCAGGCGCCCGCGGGTACATACGTACATACATATAGGTGTACACATATGACCCTTCCCAACCGTGCCGGAGAGACAGGGCTAGAGGGGCCCCGCCCGCCGCCGCCTCCTGCTCCACCCCGCCCGTGCTCCATCCTCCTCTTGGCGTGCAGGCTTACTGCCGCCCTTCCTGACCATTTCTTCACCAATGGCCCCCCAGGTTACACTTTCGGAGGGTAACACAACTTCAGGAGGTGTAGCACACACACACACACACACACGCACGTTCCCCAATGTGGTGGCTCACTAATGGATGAGTCACCGCACCTGCGCCTGTCGTACCTCACCCGCCCACGTGTGCTCCAGTGCCAACCTTTCCTGACCGGGGCTTGGGCGCAGAGAAGGTTGGACACACAGTGGATACAGAGAGGAGGTTGCTTATCGGTACGCTTCGGGTCCCTGGGGCATCCACCAACACCAACACCAACACCAACACCAACACCAACACCAACACCAACACCAACACCAACACCAACACCAACACCAACACCAACACCAACACCAACACCAACACCAACACCAACACCAACACCAACACCAACACCAACACCAACACCAACACCAACACCAACACCAACACCAACACCAACACCAACACCAACACCAACACCAACACCAACACCAACACCAACACCAACACCAACACCAACACCAACACCAACACCAACACCAACACCAACACCAACACCAACACCAACACCAACACCAACACCAACACCAACACCAACACCAACACCAACACCAACACCAACACCAACACCAGGGGCCAGCATCACATCTCGCATTTTTTACCAATACGTGCAATCGCACACACTCGCCTCTCTCCCTCCCTCTCTCACCTCTCTCTCTCTCACCTCTCTCTCTCACCTCTCTCTCACCTCCCTTTCTCACCTCTCTCTCTCACCTCTCTCTCTCTCACCTCTTTTTGAGTAGCTTGGAATGAGGCCCAATGAGGCCTCGACAAGTTTCGACACGCCATAGCCTCTCTGCCTCGCTGGCATTTCTCAGATCGACCACTTGGGCAAATGGCTGCCCTCGTGGTGGAGGGCTAATGCGCGCCAGCCAGAAATTGGTCCATGGGCCACCCGGGCCAGTACCGGCACTCCTAAAAACACTTGCTGAATGTGATCACCACACGGGCCGGCTGGAAATAAAGCTGGCAGTAGAAGTCGTACCACGTCGCATATGTGCGTCTGTGTCAATGTGTTCAATTTGCTGAGAACCCTTCTCTCCCTCTCTCTCTCTCTCTCTTTCTTTCTTTCCCCGGGGCGGGGGGTATCCAACTGCGCCAGGCTCTCCCGCCCATGGCCATCTTCATTTTCAAAAGTTAAGGCCCCCCGTACTGCCCTACCTGCGCTGCGCTGCCCGCCTAAAGGCAGAAGTGGCAGTAGTACCAACAGCAGCAGCAAAGCAGCAACAGCAGCAGTAGCAGCAGTAGCAGCAGTAGCACTAGCAGTAGCACGCACCCCGAAATGCCCGAGTCTCAAAGACAGATGTCGCATGCAGTTGAGCTCAGCTGTCGTCTGTCGCTGCTTATTAATGAGAGCAATACGCCCTTCAAGAGGCCACCAACAGTTCAGATCAGATGGTTCTTATAAATAGAATACCCATAAGTAACTGAAAACATAGGGCCTGCTTGCCCAAAACCAAATTTCCATGCCCCGTGCACGTGACATCTAAACGCCCCACCCAACCTCCCACCCCCACCCGGCTCTACATACGCTCACGGACAGGCTTCGGTTGGCAAGATCCCCTTCCTCTTCCCCTTCCTTCCCTTTCCCTATGCACGCGAGCTAATATGTACGTACATGCCTGCCGCGCGGCCTCTTCCTCAGGAAGCACCTCTCCCCCCCAGAATTCAATCTGTGGCTACTGCGCGGCTGTGGCTACAGCCGCAGCCGAGGCTGTTGTAGCGGTTATTGCAGCGGTCAGGATATTGTGGTTACTCTGCGGCTACTGCAGCTACTGCAGCTACTGCAGCTACTGCAGCTACTGCAGCTACTGCAGCGGGTGCGTGTTGCTGTTTTCGGTCCGCTCCTGCTCCCACAAGGACGGCGAGATGAGCATTCGAGCCGTCACCTCCACCGCCGACTCCGTCGTGGAGGCTCTCCGCTGCTGTAGCAGCTGTAGCAACTGCTGCTGCTGCTGCTGCTGCTGCTGTGATCCGGAGGGCGATCCGGCGATGCTGCTACAGCCGTCCGCCGCCGCCAGCAAACTAAACTCTGTGATGGTGGTTGTGGAGCCGATCACACCGGCCCCAGCATCTGACCCAACGCCTACTTCAACGCCGCCGTTGCAACCACCAACCGGCTCTCCAACCGATAAAAAACCGCCCGAGACGATCTGAGCGACCCGCCACTCTCGGCTCCCCATAAGGCCTCTGGTGCCCATCTGGCGTCTCAGGTTTACAACCCCGGCCGTGCCGTCCTCTAAGCATGCATCCGGATCCAGTGCCGTACACGATCTCGTCTGTGGCAGCGGCACTGTACGGCAAAGCGGCATCGGCGGCGGCATCGGCAGCGGGACTGGAAGAAAGGACAACTCACCCGTACCACCGTCGCTGTTGCCGCTACGTCTGCCGCCGCCGCCGACGACGAAACCTCCGTCGCCATCGTGGCCGTCGTTGGCGTCGCCGTCGCCGCCGGCTTGCTGCCAAAACGATGTCACCTGCCGGCGCAGGCGCTGACCCGCCTCAACGGCCTCAACGGCCTCAACGGCCTCAGCGGCCTCAGACCGCTCAGACTGCTCAGAGGGCTCAGAGGGCGGCGGTTCTAAACACCCAAAGTACTGGCCACCATCGCCACCATCGCCGCCACGACCGCAATGGCCTCCGCCGTTGCCATTGCTGATGTTGCCGTACTCATCCAACTCTCCTGTCCAGTACGGGCTGCCGCTGAGGCCGCTGGTGGCACCACCGACGCCGTCAGCATCTCGACCGCCGCCGTCGGCGCCGCCTTTGCTGTCAGCCTGCCTTGACGACCCGCTGGCCGTCGCCTCCTTCTGAGTTGCACTGCTATCCGTACCACCAGCACCCAGCATCCTTACACCACCCTGCGACTGCTGCTGTCGCAACTGCTGCTGTTGCTGTTGATTGTGGTGATGGTGTTGGTGTTGGTGGTGTGGCGGCGGCGGCGGTGGCGGTGGCGGTGGCGGCGGCGGTGGAGTGTAGCGGCAGCCCACCGGCTCCGTCAGGTACCTCACCAGCGGACCTCCACATATTCCAGCCCCTGTACGGCACTCCTCGCCGCCAGGCTCCTGCACCGTCATGGCGCGGGGCAGCCGCGGCAACTGGTCATCCGCCGTACACAGCCGTCCAGGGCACCCCTTGGGAGACTCGCGCACCACGGGTCGCGGCGACGGCGGCAGCGGTAGCCGCGGCGGCGGCGGCGGCGGCGGCGTCGCTGAGAGGACGGCCGTCGACGGGTTCCGCTGCCAGCTTGCAAGAGACGTCGGGTCGTGATGTTCGAGCGGCAGACTTTTTCCGCCACTGCCGCTGCCGTCGCCACTGTCACTCGCACCAGCACTGTCGGGTGTTCCGTACATGCCATGACTGTCACCGTTACCATTGCTGTCTCCGTATCCAGCTGCGTCTCCGTTGGCAGTGGCCGAGGTGGCGGCGGCTGCGGAGCCGCCGCCGCCGCCGCCGGCCGTACGCCAGATACCGCCCAGGCAGGTGCTGCCACCCCAAGCCTCGCGAAAATGCAACGCGGCAAACGACAAGCTGTGCTCCTCCTCCTCCGCCTCCTCCTCCTCAAGTCCGCTGGCGCCGCCGCCGCCCCGGCCGTCGCCGCCGCCGCCGCCGTGCGAGCGGGGCCTGCTGTCACAAAGTTGCTCTTGCTGCGCCTGCCAAGCCCCCAGCTGGCGCAGCGGCGGCGGCGGCGGCGGCGGCGGCGCCAGCAGCGGAACCTCGCGCTGTTGCTGAAGGTTGTGAATGTACGGCGTGTGGGAAATGGCATCCCGGGTGTCGCTGGGGCCCCCGGAGGTAGCGGCGGATACGGCCGTAAAGTCCTGAGTCGCGCCGTACGATGTCGCAGCGGAACAGGAGGGCTTCCTGGGCAGGCGCGACCAACAATGGCGGGACCACAATTCGTCCGCAGACGCCGCGTCCGGCGGCGGCGCCGTCGATGGCGCAGCGGCAGGCGTTCCCGGGACAATTCCGGGAGATGTGCGCTGCCGCGGAGGCACCGACGCCAGCACTGACGCTGGTACCGGGGCTGGCTTGCAGACGCCGGTGTCCCGTGTCAGGCCGGCCCTGTGCAAGGCTCTAGAGGCGCCGCCGGCACCGCTCCCGGCGCTGTGGCCGGTGCAGCCCACGAGGCTCGCAATCGCAGCTGGAAGGCCGCCGTCGACGTGCACTCCAGCTTCCAAGCCGTCGCCGCCGCCGCCGTCGCCGCCGCCGCCGCGGCCGGTCACGGCGGCGGCGGTGGCGGCGGTGCGCCCCGAGACGTGCCCCCCCGCGGCGCAATCTTGTCCCTTCGAAAGGGCTTCCGGAGCCGCTGGGTAGTACGACAGGACGCCCTTGCTGTTCTCGCCATCGCTGTCGCCGCAGAGGTGCTGCTGCGGTGGCGGCGGCGGCGCCGCCGCTTCACCATCCCCCTCCCGGTTCCCGAAGGACAGCTCCGAAACCCTGGGAAGCGGCAGACTGGCGGCGCTACGGGCGGCGCTGCCGCCAGTATACGGCATGAGCGAGGAGCAGCCCCAACGCCCGGCCATGTCCTCAGCTCGCTTGCAGCCGCCGCCGCCGTCGCCGCCGTCGCCACCACCGGCTATGCTACGGATGCCAAAAGCACAGCGAGCTAGCTGGCCCGACGATGGGCCTGCGGTCGAGGGCTGTGATGGCGCTGGCCAGGGCGCGACATGAGCTCCAGGGGGGCCGCTCGGCCGGGAAGCATTGAAGAGGTCGTAGGTGCGTAATGGCCTCGACGGCGTCGGCGATACTGCCGCCGCCGCCGCCGCCGCCGCCGTCGTCGCCGTCGTGCTGCCACAGGACAGCGGCGGCGACAGCGGGTTCTGGTGCGCGCACATGTACGGGTACATATACGGCGGATATTGACACGGTTGCTGCTGGTGCTGCGGCGTCGGCGCCGGCGACGGCGACAGCGGGGAGCCGTACGGTGCAGGGTAAGGTGGTGGCGACGGCGACGGCGACGACAACAGTGGCGGCGACAGCTCCCCGTACCCGCCACTCCTCCGGTCGACCGCCATGGGGGCACTGCTGTCCAGCGCCGGCGGCGGCGGCGGCGGAAGCCAGCCGACGGCAGCAGCGAACCGCCGCCTAATTGCATCAGCGCCAGGCTTCCGCGGATGGTAAGAACTGCAGTACGTCCAGCGGCATGAGTCAGCACGCTGAAGTACAAATTGATACACACACGCTGCGGGGTCCCCCTTCCCCCGTCAAAGCTTTTTCCCCGGGCCAGAGGGTCCCCGCCCTAGGCCAGTGTGTTAGTGAGGCCGCGTGTGTATGTGTATGTATGTGTGTATGTGTATGTATGTGTATGTATGTGTATGTATGTGTATGTATATGTATGTATGTGTATGTGTGTGTATGTATATGTATGTATGTGTATGTATGTGTATGTATATGTATGTATGTGTATGTGTGTGTATGTGTGTGCGCGCGCATGGAAAGCATGCAACGCGGCGGCATGTTCTACAAGAGATCTAACTGAGCGGCGGAAGCGATTGGACTCAGTCCCCTCAACAGACTAAAAAGTAAAGTCCATGAGAACCCAGCAGAGGACCAACAGGATCATAAAACCTCTATCCGCCTACACACATATACACATATATACATACATAAAGGCAGGCGGCTGGCAGGGTTCAGATCCGCCTGCCGACTTCTCTGGTGTATGAGAGGTGATGAAATGGGAGGTGGCCCCCCATCTTATGGACGGTGTAGGACGTGATTATAGCAACTTGCGAGCTGACCAGGAACTAAGTTGAGGCGCCGATAATCCGCTAGATTTGGTTGGATGCTGGTGGTGAGTTGCTGAACCCAGCGAATACATTCTGAGGTCGGATGGGGTGAATGGATTAGGGTGCCCCTCTAGCAGGGGAGAGCAGGGAACTGCCTCCAAGGGAAAGGGGGCCGCTGGTGAAGCTATACCACCCTGTAACAACATACATACATACACACCTGCAGACGAACACATGGCACTTTCCCCTCCGGGAGTGCGGATGGTGAGCTCTCAGTAGGCCGCCGCCGCCGCCGCCGCCGCCGCCGCCGTGGTGGTGGTGGTGGTGGTGGTGGTGTAGCGGCAGTAGCGGAGAGAACGCCACCAGCTGAGTTAAGGCCGCCAGGTCGTCGGTGGCCACACACGCAGCCGCATCCGCAGCTGCCGGTGCAGATGTACGAGTGGCGGTAGCGGCGGTAGCGGCGGCAAGAGTGTTGCCATTGCTCTGTCCCCAGCTGTTCGTGTCACAGGCGATGACTTGCGATTGCTGCTGTTGCTGTTGCTGTTGCTGCCGCTGCTGGTGTTGCTGTTGCCACAGCGGCTTTATTGAAGGTGACGACGAGGACGAGACGCCGCTGCCAGTTGCTAAGCAGCTTTGCCTGCTGCTGTACGGCTGCTCCGGCGGCTGTGGCCGCGGCACCAGCTGATGCTGAAGCAATGGCGACGGCGGCTGCGACGGCGGCTGCGATAATGAATGCGGTTGCTGATGCACCACCGGCCTCTGCAGCGGTGATGCCAGCTCATAAGCACACGCTGCCGCCGCCGCCGCCACCGCTGGCGACGAGGCTGGGGCCGACGGCGCCGCGGCCGCCATTGCCGCCGCCGCCGCCGCGGCCTGCGCTGCCACCGCTTCCGCACACGTGACGTCACAACACAGTACCTGGCCGCTGGCCGCCAGGCTGCCCGCCAACCTCAGCGCTAGTCGTACAGTTTTGCCGCTGTAACCCACATCGTGGGTGTGGTCCTGAACACTCCAACTGACTAGCCCAGTGGCAACGCCTGCACGCATTCTGCAAGACACAGAAAACAAGTGTTGTACGGAAAGAGAGAGAAATGTGAGCAGCATGAGAAGTGTATGGAGTTGGTGACGTGTGCGCGGGAGTTGGTGTGTGTGGAATAAATGGCTTGGCCCTCGGAGACCACCCAATGTGGGGGTGCCGTAGCCGTACAGGTTCGGCGGAAGGAAGCGCACCTCAAGCCGCGAAGCAGCAGCCGCTTGGAGCGCCGCGTCCCAGCCTGCGCGCTGCCGCTGGCGGCGACGCCAGCGGCGCCAAGACAGCTGGTGGCGCCGCCGCCGCCGCCGCCGCCGCCACCTGCGCCGCTGCATCCAGTACCGCCGTCGCTGGGCTCGCAAGGCAAGCCTCGCGGCGGCACGCGCTGCGGAAGGATTTCGTCCAACGCCTCCGCCTCCGCTTCCACTTCCGCCTCCGCTGCCGCTGCCGCGGCGACCGCGGGCGCCCCGCCGCCGCCACCAGCGGCGACGCTGCCGGCATAACCCTCTTCCAGCCTGCTGCAGCTTGCACTCGGTGGCAGCGGGGACGTGCTGGCGGGCGAACAGCGATGGCGACGGCACGGGTAGTTATGGTGAGTGTACGACAGGAAGTCCCCCACATCCGAGGAAAACTGACAGCCGCTGGCGGAGCCGCCGTTGCGGAGTTCCACGTTCAGAGAAGAGCTACAAAAGCACCGAGCAGAGGAGGCTGCCATGCCATCACCGCCACCGGCGCCGCCACCGCTGCAGTACAACCCACACGCGCCGCGGAAGAGGGGTAGGGCTTGCCGAATGCTGCCCTGGCTGAGGGACGTGGAGGCCTGCAAATCCTGGGCGCGGCTTTGGCCGCTACAACGGCAATCACGCTGGCCGTTGTTGTAACGGTTGCTGTAGCTAACCGTCGCTTCGTCACCGTTGTCAGTTGGACACGACGAAATGGGCAGTAGCATCTGCGCATCCGTGGACGTGGCAGCAGCTTCTTCCGTCGCGCTCTCAACGGGAAGATCCGCACTCTGCGCGGGAAGCAGACATACACACAGGGGAAAATGGATGTTGCATAGTTGTTACCGTTGCCGTATCGGGGTCGCCGTACTGCTGGTAGTTAGAGCCAGCCCAGCTGAGCCGCTGCTTGCCGACACTTAAGCACCTACGTACCTGTAGCAGCAGCAACGGCGAGGAGTCCGCCATAGCGGCAGAGGTCAGGCCGCCGTACGGTATGACGACGGGGCGCGCGTGTGCCATGCCGTACGATATGTCACATCCGCTTGTGAGGACTGCTCCGCCGGCGGATGTGTTGGCCTCAGCCGTCGCCGGTCCCGTCAAGGCACCCGCCGCCGCCGCCGCCGCCGCCGCTGCGGCCGCCGAGCCCTTATTTGCATCATTGATGACGCCATCGCCGCAGCCGTCGCCGTCGCCGTCGGCATCAGTGGCGCCGGCAGCGCCAGGGAGGCCCTCGGTTACACGCTGTAAGCTAGGCCGAGCTGATGAGCCTGAAGGTGAACCGCCGTACTCACCTGAGGACGCCCGCTGCAGGCACGAAAGCGCATGGGCCTCCGATAGCGTCTGCCGAAGGCTGCCGTACGGCGCACCGCCGCGGCCGATGCCGACGCCAATGCCGTACGAGGAGATATCATCATCACCGTCGCCACCGTCGCCAGACCCCCGGAAGGGCGACAACGCCCGTCCACGGTGCTGTTGCTGCAGCACGCCGCACGACCGATGGCTGTACGACGGGGCGGTAGTGGCGGCAGCGCTGGCGGCGGCGACGCCGCCGCTGCCCCCGCCGCTGCCATTCGCTGCTGTCGCCGCCATGACGGCGATAGACACCACACCGTATGCAGAAGGGCCGCCGGTGGCGGCGCGGCGTGGCACGTACGACGGTGTTGCGGAGCCGGCGCGTCGGCTCCGATGCATGAGGCAAAACCTTGACGGCACATGCGGGAATGCTCCCGAGGTGCTGCTGAGGGCCGGCGCCGTACTGTCCGCCATCGGCATCGGTACTGCAGCCGCCGCTGCCGCCACCGCCGCCGCTGCCGTGATGGTTTGACAAGACGCGCTGCCCGCAGGCTCCGCAGCCGTCGCAGCAGCAGCCACCGCACTGGCGGCGGCAGTCGGGGTGCCGGGCGGCGAGCAATATCCGGCAAGGTGCCGTCGCAGCGGCGACACCGCGGCATCAAACGTGGAGGCGGAAGCTGAACGGCGCGTATGACTGAGCCTGGAAGAGATCCAGGCCGCTAGACTGCCAGCGGCGGGTTGAGAGGCGAGGTTCCAGCCGCCAGATAGGGGTAAACCACCGAAAATCAATCGGTGATGGTGATGGTGATGATGGTCGTGGTGGTGGTGGTTGTGATCGTTGTGATGGTGGTGTTGATCATTGTGATGGTGAATTCCATGGTAATGCTGTTGGTCGCCGTGGTGGTGGTGGTGTTGGTGGTGGTGATGGTGATGGGGGCTGCTAGCAGCACTCAAAGCGCCACTGATGCGACTCCGCCATGACTTTGCTTTGGAGGCCAGCGGCGGCGGGGGGGCCGCCGCCGCCGCTACCGCTGCTGGCCGGCTTCCTGCGCTACTGCCGCCAGCGGCTGCGTTGGCTATTGCGCCGCTGGGTGCACTGCTCCGATTCCGGATCTCGGCCACTGAGCTGTTGTCTCCGGATCTGGATCCAGATCCGGATTCTGACGAGGAATCCGAATCCGAATCCGAATCTGTGACCTCCACTGGCTCGCAGAGCTCGTGTGAGAGCAGCTCCTTTATGTGACCGGGAGGGGGGAAGGAGCAGGACGCACGAGTCATGAGTACATGCAAAAGAAGCAACTCGACTGGGTCAACTGCCGCGATTTCCACGCAGCACCAAACACGAAGGCCGAAGACCAGGCCTGGCGCAGGGGGAAGGGGGAGAACCCCCCTAATGCTAACAATATTGGCCGAGGGTCCCCGTGATCCAATACGTGCGAGAAACACAGCAGCTACAGGGAGTGGGGTGGGGCGGGGCTGGACGGGACGAGGCGGGGGGGGCGGGGGGGGAGACCAAGTGGGGGTGTGGGGTTGGGGCCAGAAAGGACGTTCTCCTCCTCTCCCCGCGTCACCCCGCCACCCCCAACAGGCCGCCACACTCGCGCCCCAACCTGCCTAGGTACGGGACCATATGTGGGGGAGGGCAAAACGCCCATTAACGCCACCCACTTACCACCACCTACCACCACCACCACCACCACCCGGCCGCCTACCTCCGGCCAGGCCGCCTCCAGCAGTTGCGACCTGAGCCCCTCCGCCCAACGAACCGCAGAGACAGCGGAGGTGAAGGCCGCGTAGAGCTCCCCCGGGTGCGGGCTTGACTGCGGGGGGAAGGGGGAATAGGTCCTCTTATTTGAATAAAACACATGGGTGCGTGCATGACGTCGTACATGATGCCGTTCGTGATACCGTACATGACACCTGCGAGAAGGGAGTGTACGGCAGGGAGAGGCTGACGTACGTACCATGTAACCCCCCTGGACCGTTTTCAGCTGCGCCTGCGCCGTGTCGTGGAACAGCCGAAGTGCCTCTTCCGCAACACGCTCGTCCCACGCCAGCAGCGTTGCTGCCGCAGGCACTTGTACGACGACGTACGACACGCGGCCGACCGGCGCGTCGTACACGTCATTCAGGGCGATGAGGTCGGAGGGCACCCGCGGCGGCGGTACGATCGCCAGACGCTGAGCCAAAGAGGCGCTCGTGACCCAGTATACTTGCATCTCCGCCGCGGCTGACGTCGGCGCCGGCGCCGCAGCTGGCGGCGCCGGCGGTCGCGGCGCCGACGCGGACGGCAGCTGCTCCACTCTCGAGGGTCGTACTAAGTCGCAGCCGCCGCCACCACCGTCACTGCAGCTCGTTCGGGGGCCACCGACGACGGCGGCGATGCTGTACGAGTTCGGTGTGCATGCCACCGTCGCTGCCGCCCCCATTGCCGCCGATCCGGCGGCGGCCTCCGTGGCGGAGTTATGGCAGGACGGTCGAGAGTGGTGCCGTACAACCAGCGCATCAAGCGCGCCGTCGGAGGCCACGCCGGGCAGGGAGAGCGCGGCGGCTACCGCAGCTACAGCCGACGGCGCCGCCGAGGATGACGTCACCGCCGGCCGTCCCTTCACGAACGTTCCCATATGCAGCATCTGCAGGACGCCAAAAAATTATCTGGAGGTTGTACGACATCGGCCTTGCACGCGTGCGTATAAGGCCCAGGTATCCAGGGCAGCGGCAGCGGCCGACACCGTCAATGGCCTTCGTGCCAGTGGTGGCCATTCAGTTCAGTTCGCGCAAATAACGAGCGACAAGTAACGAGCGACAAGTGACGAGCGACAAGTAACGAGCGACAAGTAACGAGCGACACGTGACGAGCGACAAGTAACGAGCGACAAGTAACGAGTAAAAAACCCCAAAGCTGGGGCCTAGCGTAATCTTAACGCGTTGTCGTACGCAAAAGGTAACGCCCCGCGGCTGCCGCCACTTAACTGCCTGCCTAGAGATCTACTAGTGGCTTTGGAGACGGGTTACCTAAAGGTAGGCGACCGCTCTGCGCGCTCGGAACTTCAGGATCCGATATGGGTGGTCCTCGAAATAAGATCTGGATCCGGTCAAATTTTACTGATCTGGGTCGGCGACGTCCTGGGCCTGACGCATCAGTCGATCCGATGTGGGTCGTCGGATAACTTTCCCTGTCCTGGATCAGTTGAAGCCGATCTGGGTTGTTGAGATGAGGATATGGACCTGGATCTGGATTTGAACCTGGATCTGAACCTGGATCTGGACCTAGAAGTGGAACTGAATCCGGATCTCGATCTGTTCTGTTTCCTGCTCGGGCGCTCAAAATCCCCCCAACCCCCAACCCCCGCAACAGCCACCACCAGCCCCACCGCCCCAAACTCACTTACCAGCGTACCCCCCTGCCGGCCCCCGTTGTGGTGGTGGACAGCGGCCTCCAATCCAGCCCGGGCCGACCCGCTAAGGAACACCTGCCCGCCGTGTGCCATGTCCGCCACCGCCTTGCATGCCGCCACGCACGGCCCGCCGTACACAATCCGCGCAGCGGCGGGGTTGTACTGCATCTCCGCCTCGCTGTACACCCCGGTGTGGATGCCCACGCGCACGCGGAGGCCTCTGTGTTTAGTTGGTAGTTGACGGTTGAAAATTAGTGGGCGGTTGGCGTTTACATGTTGAAAGGAGAAATCGGATTTTAATTTTTTTAGAGGGATGATGACGGAGGGTTTTATGGGATAAATGCAGTTACCTCCTGACTGTGGTGCTAGCGGGCCATAGGCATAGAAGGTACGACACTACAACAGTACGAATAACACGATATGGGGCCGTCGTACCTGAAAATGAGCGAACGCCGGCCGCTTCCGCAGGCTCCGTGTCCGGAAGCGCCAGGTTGCCTCAGCTCAGATAACACCTGGCCCAGGGTTTTGCCGGGGGCCGGCGGGCCTGGAAGCAGCGGCGGTGACAGCCGCGGTGGCGGCGACTCCGCCGCCACCACCTCGGCCTCGGCCACCGCCGCAGCCGCCGCTGCAGCCGCCAGACCAACCGTTGGGACGCTGTGACTGGAGCAGGCGCTAAGGGCTGCGTCGGAGCAGACGCTAAGGCCGCCGCCGCTGAGAGGACCGCCGTTGCCGCGCTCGTACGGCAGCGCCGACGGCGGCCCGGTGCATCTGTTCGGCGGCGGCAACAGTCCTGGCGACGTTGCCGCCCTTGCCGTCGCCGCTGTTGCCGCAGCCTCCGCGATCCAACCCCGCGACGTAGTTGGAGGTTCGTAGGGCCCCAAAGAGGACCGTCGAGACCGCAAAGTCAGAGCCAGCGCAAGTACGGACCGCTGCGGTGGCAGCGGCGACGCCGCTGCCGTACCCTCCAGCGGCAGCAGGACTGGCGTGATCCCGGCACTTGGCTCGGCATTGTCGCAACTGACATCCCCAACACCGTTGCCGGAAGTCCGCCGCCGCGGCGGCGTCATAACCACGTGACGGGGTTGTACGGTAACGGGTGACCTGCCGCCGGCATCGCCGCCGTCAGCGTCATCTCCGCCGCCAACGATAAGGACAATGCCTCCGCTTGTCGCTGATCGTGTGCGCTGCGTCGCATCCGATCTGGGAGAGCCCTCCTGCGTTGACGCTGCCGCCGCAGCGCCGTACATTCCTGCCGCCGCCGCCGGTAACAACCTCCGCGGAAGCGAGCCGCGGCCTAGACCTGCGCGCGGCGGCGGCTGCAGCGATGTTGCCGGCGGTGTCGTTCGCTGACCCCATGACGCCACCGGCAATGCAGCTCCGGCCGCCACGGCCGCAGCCCGTGCCGCCGCCGCCACCAACAGTCCTGGAAATGACAAGCGGAACAATCCCAGGCCGCTGCCGCCGCCGCCACTGCCGCCGGCGGTACGACCACGATCGCAGCGGCCGCCATCACCACCGCTGCCGTCGCCGCCGCAGCTGCCGTCGGGTACGGCCTCAGATTCTGACACGGAGGCGACCGGCGGGGGACGGCGACGCCACTGCGCCGTACGCAAGGACCACTCGCCGCTGCAGCTACCGCCGCCGGCTGCGGCGAGTGGTGCCATCAGCGCCATATGGCTATGGCTTCGTGGCGGCATCCGCACCGCCGCCAACTTGCGTCGCGGCAGCGGCGACATGCCAAAACTTGGAGGCGACGTTTCCAGTCGCTGCAGCGGCGGCTTGAGTTCCAATACGTTCGTAACCCTTTCCGTCGTCGTCCGATGCGCGCTGAAGCTGTCGGCGGCGCTCACAATCCCTGAGCCGCCGTAACCGCCGTCACCGTCGGTACCGATGGCCCGATGGCTTAGGGCCAGCCCAAGCCCGAGCCGCATTCTGTCGACTCCGCCGCAAGGGCTGGTTGCCGTCACGGCTGCAGATGCAGCGGCCGCGCCGGCCGCGCCGCCGCCGGTGTATCCGTCGCCGTCGTCGCCGCCGCCGGCGGCGGCGGCGGCGGCAGCGCCGTCGAAGTGGTGGTGGTGGAATGGAAAGCCTTCCGGTAGCTCTGTGTACACCGCTGCGCAGATCTGCCGCAATATAGTTATCCAAAAAAGGATATTTAGGGCCACGACAAAAAAAATTGCAAACATCTCTATGGACGAACAACGAGGCATATTTTTCCGTGTTTTGAGCTCCTAAGGAGCCGGCGGGCAGCAGGATCAAACACTGAAGCTGTACACCCCCATCGTACGACGTCTCGACAGCAACAAGAAGGCGAGGGGAAAGAAGGCAAGGGAAATACGCCTATGGGTCCGTTCCACGTCCAAAACACGTGTGACCCCGGACCTCAGCATTAGTCAAATCCGTGCCGGCGCGTACTGGGAAGGGAAATCATCCTCATCCATGCACTTGAAGGTCACTTGAAGCCCACCACCACCCTCCAACCGAGCTCGTAAGGACCGCGGCAGCCCAGATAAACCGTTGACTGACTGCCGACGCCGAGCCACCCCCACCCCACCCCACCCCACCCCACCGTCCACTTCCACCACCATCCACATCAACGAGCGCCCGCCCTCCCCGCGGCCACGCATGCAGCCCCTCACGCACGCATTCCCCCCCCCTCCCACCTCATCTTGTAGCAGTTGCTGGGGCCAAGGCAGCACTAGCAGCTGGGCCTGATGGGGGAAGAGGCAAAGAGGCAAAATGTTTTCGATGCTGGGGTCAAAACTTTGTGGGTGAAGCGCTCTTGTTCGTGTGTGTACATGCCTGGTGTATGGCTGTTATGTGTGTGTATGTATGTGTGTGTATGGCTGGCGAACAGCACAAACCATGCCGTACAAGGTACAGGCAGGCCACATGTCGATATGTATGTATGATCCCTACCTGGAGGTCCATTGCAAACACCACCGCCTGCTTGACGGTACGGAACGCCAAAATGAACGAGTCACCCTGGGAGGGGTGGGGAGGGAAGCGGGTGGAATTGAGGGGAGCCGGGGGAGGGGGTTGTAGAGACGGAATGTCAAGGCGCTGTTGAGAGAGAGAGAGAGAGAGAGAGAGAGAGAGAGAGAGAGAGTGTTTGTGTGTGTGTGTGTGCGAGGGAAGTTTGGGAATGGCGGTGGCGGTGGCGGTGGCGGTGGCGGTGGCGGTGGCGGTGGCGGTGGCGGTGGCGGTGGCGGTGGCGGTGGCGGTGGCGGTGGCGGTGGCGGTGGCCAGACACGGTGGGCAGCCGCACCTGCAACTGGTGCATGCTGCCTGGGCGGAACTGTGCCGCAGCGCGTGTTGACGTCGGTTGTTTGAGGGCCTTCATAGCCACCGTGCGCTCTTTCATCATCGATTACATGAGTGAGGTAGATAGACACAGGGTGGGTCGCGCGCCCTGGGACGAGCAGTACTAGGGGACTGTGGCCCCTCACGCTCCTGTCCTCCCGCTAGGGGGAGAGTGCTTCGGCGGTCATTCTCGTTGGGGTACGGTTAGGTGCCCCTGGCCAGCGTCAGGCCCGGCTTGATGCGTAACAGAAACAGACAGACAGACAGACAGATAGACAGACAGATAGACGCACCTCGGTGGCTGACTCGTATCCGCAGTGCTCCACCACAAGTCGGCGGATACAGGCATGATGCAGCTGTACGGCAGCACTCATGACGTCAGCAGGCAACGTCTCCCAAAGTTTGGTGGAGCTCTGAACATGAAACGAGGGAGAAAAAAGGGGAAATCCAAAAACACACCACCAGAAAGAGAACGTTGGGCCGGGGCCCGGGAGCAGGGAAGGGCCGGGTAACTGCAGCGTCAAGAGCACCTTTGTGGGTTAGGGGGAGCATTACCTACACTCTCCCGTCGCCCATCCCGTGAATATACACATGCCGACATATATATCGACATACACACCGAAATACAGACAGACATGCACACACACACAATGCCCATCCCCAAGACTCCCCAGCCTCCACGCACCTCAATGTCGGTCACCAGGATGGTGGTTTCGGAGCTGACAACCGGCGCTGTAACCTACAGACAAACCGGCGCGGGCAGGACATACATAGTCATAAGGCCGAACGACGCATCACAGACAGGCACACAAACAGTCACACAAATGACTGAGTTTTGTGTCCGGAATCCAGGCCCCGGTAATGTGAGGAAGGCGGGGAGGAGGAGGAGGCGGGGGAGGAAGGAGAAAGCCT
>NW_003307574.1:217083-239965 GCF_000143455.1 Volvox carteri f. nagariensis
CTCCCCTTCTCCCCACTCGCCTGTAGGTGCCTTGACACGCTCATATCTTGACGGGACGAGGCCCCGTCAGAGCCCAGCCCACCACAGTCGCCGCCACTTCCACCACCGCAACCACGACCACAAGCCCCGAAACCACAGACAGCACAGCGGTAGAAACCGCAGGCGGCGGCGGAGCGCCGCCGCAACATCCGCCGCAGCCGCCGGCCGGCCCGGCCCCCCCCCAGTGCCGCTGCCGTAATCGCCGCCACACACAGCCCGCAGCCCGCCACCGCCGACACGGTACAGGCCGTCACCACGAAGGCTCCGGAGCCTGGGCGGAGGCTGCGGCCGACGCCGGTGCTCGTGGTTTCGGAGTCGCCGTTGTCGTCCCCTGGCGGGAAGGAAGGTCCAGGGAGGGGTGATCAATCCCGAGATTTAGGTCGTTTTCCAGGACTTGGGGCTCCGTAGTGGGGGCGGCTATCCGCAGCGGCGGCGGCAGCGGCAGCCCTAACCCGCCGCGCGATGGCATTTTCACGCACCCTCCCGTGCGACGATGATGACGGTGCATTCTTCCGACCACACCCCGCCCCAACCCAGGCCTTCCTTCGCCCTACGTCTCCGCACCCCACTGCCGTACAGGTCCTGCCGTACCTCTCCTCTCCCCTTACACACCACCATCCAGTACACCCTCATCATTTCCTTCCCGCGGCCAGGTTGTTTATTAAAACACACACACATACCCATACAGACACCACCGTGCAGTACTCAGCCCCCCGTCCCCTCCCTCCCCCCCAGCCTCAACCCCACTGTCAGACTTCGTACGGGGAAGATGCGGCACGATGTCCAGGGATGCACGATAGCGACGGAGGTAGGCCTGGCGGAACAGCGGCGGAGGCGGTGGCGGCGGTGGTCGAGAGTTACAAGGGAAAAACGGTTGTCGCGCGTACGGCAATTAAATGATGATGATGATGATGACGACGATGCAAAAATTTACATAGGGACAAATCAATTTACTGGGATTTAATCGCCGGGGGCTGCCTAGCTGACGTACCGGGAAAGGTGCACATCGTACGGCAAGAGTGTGGCACAGGGGTCAAGGGGGAGAAGGGGGGAAGGGCGATGAGCGGGGGAGAAGTACGGCGCCGCCGGGACAGCATACCTGCGGTAAGTAGTGTGCTGCCGCCGCTGCCTGCGCCTCCGCCAGTGCCTCTTCCAGCGTCCGTACAACCGCCGTCGCCGCCGCCGCCGTGGTGTCCAACGCTGTACGACGCCCAAAGTTCGCCGTCGCCAGGCGCCGCTGTCGACTTTGCTGCTGCTGTGGCGACGACGGCGGCTGAGCGGCTGTGTTTCCAAGATTTGTTTCGACTTGTATGACACCTGATTTCATGTCGTCAAGAATTGACTGCAAAAGGTCGCTGCCGTACGGAGGGAAAACGGGGCAAGTCAAGGAAGGGGCCACTCCAAACTGCAAGCCCCTCCCATGAAACCCTGGACGTCCTACCCCTACAGATAACAATCTGGCCAGGAGTGTATTCAAGCCTTGGAACGTTTTGGATTTTGCATATTGTACGACACCGTACTCACTTGTAGTACGTGGCGCCCGCCATTCTCAGTCCCATGGCCAGGTTGGGGCTGTTGAGGCCTTCCACCAAAAGCGGCAACGCCGAAACCAAGACGCCAGTGTCGTACCCTGCCTGCGACCACAAGTCCGTGCGTTGCGATACCAAGTACGGCAGCCGTACGGGCGAGACGCTGACGAGCGGCAGGACCAGAGGCGGCAACGCTGCCGGCGAAGATGAAGCAGCTGTTGCCGCAGTAATGGCGGCGGCGGCCTCGCCGTCAACATCGTACCGGTCAGGCGACGCCAGGTACGACAGCAGCTCATAGGCCATGAGCTTCGTGAAGGTATCGGACCTGCGTACGGCGGCAGGTACGGGAGGACGACCGGCGGGAAGGTAATCAACTTACAGCACGACCGGCATGACCCGCCGCAACTGATCCCACAGACTCCCGCCACATCGACACCCCCCTCCCTCCCCTCTTCCCCCCCTCCCTCCCCTCTCCCCCCCCCTCCCTCCCCTCTCCCCCCCCTCCCTCCCCTCTTCCCCCCCTCTCTCCCCTCTCCCCCCCCCTCCCTCCCCTCTCCCCCTTTTCCCTCCCCTCTCCCCCCCCTCCCTCCCCTCTCCCCCTTTTCCCTCCCAATGCCCCAGGACGAACGTGCACATGGGCTCGCAAAACACATACGCGTCCCTCCTCACAAAAGCGAGGTATTCCCCATGGATTTGATGTTTCACACAACGTACAAAATGTGTTTCTGACGTACACGACCTTTTAAGCCACATACACACGCACACACGTGCCGTACATGCTGCTCACAGCCCCCACGAGATTCGACTCCAGCAGCAGGGGAGCGAAGTTGACGAGACGCCGGCTCTCCACGCGGCGGCCGCCGTCGTCACCACCGTCGTCATCACCTCCTCCTCCGACCTGTACGGCGTACGGACACAGCTCCGGGGTGCAGGCCGTCAGGCCGCCGCCGCCGCCGCCGCCGCTGCCGCCAAAGTCCCGCACGCAGATGGTTTCGGATCCGGGAAGACGTGCCACTCGAACCGCTTCCTGTAGCACCTGTGTATTACTGCTACTGCTGCCACTGCCACTGCCACTGCCAGGGCTGCTAGTGCTGCCGTCGGTGGTGGTGGCCGTTGAGAATAACTGTGCGGCAGTAGCGTTCGTCATCGCGACGTAAGGCCCATGAAGGGGGTTCCCCGAGCCAGGCGGCAGGGGGGAAGACGCAAAAGGGGGGCCCAGGGGCTTTCGAATGGCACGGATGGCACGGATGGCACACCTCTATGTACGGCTTCATGCAAGGGGAGCATGAATCTGAAATGTGAAGATTGGCAGTGCTCCGGTCCACCCCGTGTTGCCGCACCCCCACCCTGTGTTGCCCTACCGATCCTCCCTTTTGTTTTTCCGCCCAATTTTTTCACTTGTGTTTTCAATACAATTTTTCCGGTTCTCCTCATCCCCCTTGGTCACGCTTGCTTGCTACGTTATGCGTTCGCGAATTCTTACACCTGTACGACCCTTCATTGCTCATCGTCCTGCGGCGCCTTTGCTTTCTTTGCCCTAGTTTTTCTTGGGTTGTCTTCATCGCTTTGCTTACGCTCGCTACCTTACTAGTTTTCCTTCAGCGGCACTTCGCATGCGTTTCTTATTCATTTGCCGCTGCTCAACAATTTTCTTGCGCTCTGTTTGGCATGTGCTTTTGCCCGGCGCCTCTGTCGCTTGTGCCACCTGGCCAGGTGAGTCCTAGCGGGTCCGAGCTTTGTCGTTGTTTCGCGCTACGTCGGCTGGCTAGCAAGTTGGGCTGGTTCGGTTGGTCGGGTCTTGGGCGTGTTAGGTGGGGGGCTGGGAGGAGCTCTCGCATGCCAGCAAACAGCTTATCAAACAGCAAATCAGATTAAAATTTCGTTCACCAATTCTGCCGCTAGGTCGGCGTACACTTACGGTACTTTCTGCTGTGTGCCGCCTGACTTTTTACTACTACGGTTTCCTTTGTATTTCCGTTTTCTTTACGACTTTCCTCTTTCATCTCTGCGGCTAGGTCGTCATTTCGCTTTTTCTCCCATGGACTCGGCAGCCTTTGGACTCGGCCGCCTAGGTATTCTTTCGCTAGATTGCGAATCTGGCCGGCCATGTCGCCGCGATGACTACTTCCCAAGTCACTACTGGTTGGCAACTTCTTAAAATTTCTTGATGCGGTATCTATCCATTCCTGGAGAAATAGTATCCGTCTATCTCTGGTATCAGCATCACTCGTCTGTGGTTTGCCTTCCCTTTTTTTCGGACTTGGAGCCAATCATTCCCACGCTGCAAACCTCTCGGCCCGCCAACGTGCGGGGTTCCCCTGTTGTCCAGGTGGATGAGTACCTCACCCGCATCTGCGCCACGAAACCCGCCAGCACCAGCACACAACGCCCCCTTGCAAAACCCGAGCTGCCGTGGCTGCAGCCCTCGTCCGGCTCGGATGGCGCCGCCCCCGCCAGCAGCCGCGCCATGATGCGGAAGGCCTCCGCCGCCGCTGCCGTGTCGAGCAGAGGCTGAAGCGTGGAGGAATCGAAATGGACGCCCTGACTGGACCCGTGGGTCTGTGCAATGCTCGTCCAGATTGCCTGGAGGTAGGACAACTGGGAGCAGCCTGCGGCCAAGCACCACGGCGGTGAAAATACATGAAAAAGAACACAAAGAAATAAAATACAAAAAAAATTAAACACATCTACACATATATACGTATGTATGTGTACGGCATAGGAGGAAGGGGGCAGGGGCGTGGGAAGGGTTGAGATACCTGCATGCTAAACTACCATCCAACTGTGCCGAACCAATTAATCCATAATAAAAATAATGAAAATGATAAAGAATAAAAAGCATATATATAAGGGACCATGCCCCAGCGACTTCATCATGTGCTCATGCGTTTTCGGTTAGGCTGTTGGGAGTTAGAGGTTAATAGACCTAATGGGCGTGAGCGCACCGCGCGTACCTGCAGGCTTTGTGACTGTGGAGCGGTTGAAGATGAGTTGCATGTTTTCGAAGAATGTCCCGCTTACAAGAGCATACGGGCTAAGTATGATGGTGACCTAGT
Organism: Volvox carteri f. nagariensis; assembly: GCF_000143455.1. Classification (NCBI taxonomy): domain Eukaryota; kingdom Viridiplantae; phylum Chlorophyta; class Chlorophyceae; order Chlamydomonadales; family Volvocaceae; genus Volvox; species Volvox carteri. Next base: position 221,708 of record NW_003307574.1, read on the forward strand.
CCTTACGGGGCGCAGCATGCGCACCACTATGACTGAGGCGCCACCCCTGGCATTGGCCAGGTACCTCTCGGAAATCTGGGAGGCCAGGCACGTCGCGCTGAGGCGCTTCGCCCTGAAGCGGACGAGGGAGAATGAAGATGACCTCCCGCGTACCCGCATCAATACCAATACAACGTCCATGGCCCCCCCGGCTTTTACGGACACACCCGCACTTGTGTGCGGAACTTGTAACTTGTAACTTGTATATGGGGATTAGATGCCGGGCAATGGCATGTCGGGCATTGCAGCACTCGCTTGCGCAGCAGGTCCGACCATTTTCCAACCATCAACCACCAACCGGCCCATGTTACAAGCATAACCACCGCGGTGGTGCCCACCCCCCACACCTGCACCCCGCGGCAGGCACAGCGCATAAGGCGGCAGCGGTTCCATCGCCGTCACCGCAGCAGCTGACGCCGCCCCCACTGGTGATGCGGTAACTGTCCTTCGTTCCCGTTCCATGTCGTACATGGACAGGAAGTCCAGCAGCTCAGTCCATGAGGAAGGCACCTGCGGGCGATTGGGGAGGCGCGGTGTCCTTGGAAGTCCGACGGCCCAGCCATGGGACGGCCGAGCCATGGGACGAGTTTAGAACTGCCCCTGCTCCCCTGGCTGGGACGAGCAGGGGCAGTCCATACCATTCGTACAAAAACGTACTTTCCTTTCTGTATCCTGTCTCCCTTCGTAACGCATTCCCCTGCTTGTATGACGAACCATAAAGATCAAAAATGACATACATACACACCAGATATGCACACTGCCCCTCCCCATCCCCAACCTCCCCCCTCCCTCTTCGCCTCATCCCCCCCCTCCCGACCTCCCCGCTTTCTAACCCCCTGCGCTTACCACATGCCGTACGGATAACGCCTGCATTTGTTTACTTTCCCCCGCGTCGCTTTCCCCCTCACCCCACGTGTCTCAAACCTCTCACCCTCATCGCCAGCTGTCTTAACACATCTTCACGGTACAATGTCACCAGCAAGGACCCGTCCAGAGGCAACCCTACGATGGCGCCCTGGTAGCTGCCCAGACTTAGACGCAGCTGCGGAAGAATACTCTGCGGGTGGTTAAGATTCGCAGGGAAAAGAACGGGGAGAAAAGGGGGAGATCGGGAGAAGAAAGTAAAAACATCACGAAAAACACATGACCTGCCAAACACACAACAGCAGTTAAACTAATATTTGCTAAAGAAGCCCAGTCAACCCCAATCCATGGCCTCATACATACACCCTGACTCGCCCGGGTCGCCACCCTGGTCCACATGACCCAACACTCAACCCCCATTCACATACACATATACACATACATACAAACACACACTTGCACATACACACACAACCGCACATACGTACATCGGCACACACATACACACAGCCGCACATACGTACATCGGCACACGCATACACAGCCGCACATACGTACATCGGCACACACATACACACAGCCGCACATACGTACATCGGCACACACATACACACAGCCGCACATACGTACATCGGCACACACATACACACACACTCCGAGTTCTCACATGCCACTCCGTGTTGCCTGGCACCAAGTTGAGCAAGTCCCTGCAAAGGGTGACGACGTGGCAGGCGCCCGATGCAGAAAGAAAAGAGAGAAGGAATTTGTGTTTGCATGTGAGAGGAGAGAAGTGAGGGAAAAGAGTAAGTGACGAGCACGAGTGGGGCGCGTGAGTGAGCAAGAGGAAAGAGGTGGGGCGATACGCCGAAACAAAACACACGCGAGGGGTTATGGCATGCGCTCGCGCAGCGGCGTATATGGCGTTGCAAAGCACGCAGGCTCATGCGCACGTACGCATATCAAAGGACGCACGCTCTGCACTAAGTCATGCGAGATATGTCCCCCAATGACCCGCAGCAAGGGAAATTTATTTACCACACACGGGTGGGCATGTAGCTAATCGGCGCCAACAGGATCTGGGCCGTAACTCCGACTGTTGCACTTCTCCAGTACGGGCCATGCAGGCCGTGCAGTACAACATCGCGCAACAGTCAGACCACCGCCCAACTTTCCGCAGCGTTGCATTAGCAAAGTTTAGGATGGCTGTTCGGGCTTAGGTTTAGGAAGGCACACGCATGGGTTCGCGGTGATGAGGCAGCTGCCCTGTGCATTTGTATAAGAGATGCGTGCAGGGGGCCCCTAGCCTACTGGTATACACCTCCCCCCAAATGGCTGTTATTTTGTTCCCGTATCGCCTTCAAGGGCCTTCAGGGCTTTGCACGCTCCTCCTCTCGTGTTTCCACTAGCTGAAGAGGTTGCTAGCTGGTGGTATGGCCCGGGGGCCCCCCTGTTCTACACAGCTGCCGCTGTGGCTCTTGTTCGGGAATCATTATTAGGGAATTTTCAATGGGTTGATTTCTGATGTTAGAGGGAATTAAATCTGACCAGATTACCGGTAGGTTGTGTTTCCCACAACACGGACTCTGGATGGGTTAAAAGAGATTTGAGGACAGCAGGCGCACACAACACAGACAAGCGCCCGTGTGTACAAACGCAAACGCTTGTGCGTTTGTACATATGAGTACGCATGTATGTGTTCATGCAATCTGCCGCAATGTCTAGTTGTCGCATCCCATGCGGCTGCGGTGGGCGAAGGACGAGTGCATGGTAGTATAGATACACACGACGAACGCTGCTGGTCAGGGAGCACGGTGGAGAGGGGCAGAGAACAGACAAACGCGCACCACCACAAGGCTGTTCCGAAACCGCCGCCCTTTACTGCTGTTGTGGACCGGAACGGAATCTGACATCAACACCGGGGTGCGTTCACCTTCTGCATCTGCGCCAATGTTCTCTTACACAGCGCATTCATGCTTTTCGTTTTGGGGGCCATCGACGGCCAAATGGCAGTTGCCCTTCAGGCCGAAAATGGGTGGGTACCAAGAGGAGTAGCGGGGTGGTTATAACCCATTACCCACGTTGGGCTCCTTGTTTTAAATGAAAGGCGGGGAGACAAGAGACGGCGTTCCCGCATCACGTTATGAGCTTTAGACACTCGTGAAAGAGCGGAAGGGAGGTTTGAGCTCTCGGCATGTGCAAGGGTATATCTGGATACGTTGGTGATTGGGTGGGTCGGCGCGCTCTCCTTTGTAAAATAAGGCTCTTGGAAATCAAGCCTGCAAGGTAGTAGATGCAAGCTGCTAGGTGAGGACCACGTGCCATGTCTTCACACACAACCCCGATAGCAGCAGCAGCAGCAGCAGCAGCAGAAGATACAATAGCAGATGCAGTAGCAGCAGAACCTGACGTATTCATCCGCCACTGCAACAGCCTCAATGGCAATATGTACAGAACTGTGTGTGCGTCTGTGTATGTATATGCGTGTCTTGGGTGAGAGGGAGTGTCTCACCCTAGGTCCGTGAGTTGACCCTCTTCTGCCATTTGCAGTGTCACGGCGGCGGGGTGCAGCAGTACGTCATATGACTGGCTGAAATCCCGACCCGAGAAGTCGGACGAGAATAGCTGTTGCTGGGGCGGCTGCTGTTGTTCGTGCTGCTGCGCTTGTGGCAGCGGGGATGGCGAGGAAGGCAGAGGCGTCGGTGGGCGCTGCTCCCAGAGATGTAGCCATTGGGATAGGGGCACACTGGTGACGTTGAGCGGGATGCCGTACAAGATGGAAAAGCGGGTTAGTGCTGGGGAAAGCCAGGTGCCGTAGCTGTCGGGAAGGGCCACACGGAGACGTGGCGGGGAAGTGTCCTGCGTGGGAGAGGAAGTGGAGAGGAAAGGGACAGGAGGGACGGGGCGGAAGGGTTGTGGATCTGTGGACTGCATTTTGGGTAGGGTTTTGTGGATCGCGTGCTTGACAATCGCGGGTGGCCTGGGGTGCAAGGCGTCGGAAGTTGTGGATGCATTGTGTGCTGCGTTCTTGCCCGCTTTGGGTGAAGAAGGAGCGTTTTTTTCGTGCCCTTGGTAGGGAGCAAAACGTCTTCATTGTAATAAGGTTAACATGGGTTAGTTCAGTTCTTTCAGGATGGGTGCCGCTTCGTATTCGGACCGATCCGGGTTCCCGTTTTTCCGGGACGGGACAGGAGAGAGAATCGTACACGTGAGGCAGGAACTTGGTAGCAAAGGTATCAGACAAGGATATGCTCTTGGATGCACTTGAGCCAACATTGGGTGCATCATTGCGATGTGCATGCAGAAGGTTACGTGCTTTGGGCAACGCCGACACATTCCGCTGCCTAGGTTGACCCACCGTGCTTCCTCGGAGTTCCTGACATTCCGGCACAGTGTTGAAAGATTTGACAATTATTATTGCACCCGTGTCTGCAGATGTACCACAGCTGCAGAGTGGCACCCAGATGTTAGACAATTGGCGCAGAAAGCTATAGACCATGACGGATTTATCCAGCCAGCAACACCGTCATTCCATGCACCTTTTGAGAAGGTTGCTTGTGATGTACTTAGCGCATGAGATGCGGACAGACTCGTCCATAGCAGCCGTAAATCCTGCTACAACGGCAGTCATTTTTAGAAAAATCCATAGGGTACTTCGCTTCATGAATTTTCACGTGAAGAAGCGATCGTTTCATGCGTCGCGGGAGTATAAAGTCAAGAAATTGCGCGATTGCCATGTGCGATAAGGGAGTCACATAAGTTGGTATAGAAAATGATGTTGATCATCCGTAATTTCATATTGGTTATCAGCATGTGCACCGTTCCTCTCCAAAACTGTCCGGTAATGTCGTAACCCTCAACACGTGAGCCATTTACTTTACAATTTCGACAAACGAGATTAAAACACCATTTCTGCAAGAACTTTAATTAGGAATCCGTCGTGGCGCAGTGAGCTAATCGGCGATTATACGGCAATTCAGTTATATATATGACCAAGTGCTCTTTTCGAGACTTAATTGAGGCGCGATAAGAAAATTTGGATATCGTTTGTGGATTATCATAAGCCCTGATGTTGGTTTTGCAGCAATCGTGAGATCGACGCCTAGATCCCCCTACACAACAGCGCAAATACAAGCATCCCTGACAATCCCTCATATAAGATAAATTTACAAATTTGCAACTGCAGTCAAACACTTGAACGCCGGACAAGCACACGACTTCGTAAATATATGGCATCAATGAAACTACTTCCAGTGCACGCACTCAGAAGAAAACGGTTTGTTTATAGACTTTGGTACTCCGCAACTTAGGCAACTTAGGTTTTTAGAGTCGGAGGTTGCTCCGAATCCACGTCACTCCACAAGACTAACGTCAGATGTATCTGCTGTAATTACTTTCCTGAGTATGGCCTTTGAGAATCAAGTGACTCTGTTACTATAAGAATGGCTGTCCAGACAATCCTGCAATCACCTGTAAGGCTCCTGCCTGCGGTCCTTTGGCAACTGTCAACAAATGGCTTAAGATACTTATCCTTAACCAATACGCAATTAGTCCAGGCAAGCTCCGAATTAATCTCTTGTTCCGTCCAGCCCGTTTCCCCTCCAGTCGACAACCAACCCCATCCTCACGGCCTATCCTCCCAGCTCCATCGATCCCCACACCTTCCGCGGCTTCCCTGTTCCACACCCAATACCACACCACCACTCGAATCTGCCGCTTTCTCCGCTTTCCTACCCTTCCGCTGCCATATAGATTTTCAACAACCCCGGCCGGCGTGCACCTGGCTCCGCTCACTAGATTTCCGCCTTGCAGCCTGCGAGGTGCACACCGTCCCGTGGCGGCCCTCATCCGCGTCATCCGCAGCCGTTCACACCAAGCGACACCCCCAGCCGGCCGTGGGAGGTGACGACGCAGCCACTGCCGGCGGCGCCGACGAACGTGGTGGCGGCAGCGTGGGCAAGAGCGCGCCTCGCCCCAAAGCAGAACCCACCAAGGAGATGCATCTCAAGCCGCGAATCGCTGAACATGATCTGACCTATAAACTGCGCCAAATGGAAGGCTGGCTAGCGGACGGCATCAGGTGGGTACCGCCGCTGTCTTTTTGTTTCGGGAATGCATCCTGCATGGTTCCCGATTCAGTTTTGTCCTGGGGGCGTTTTGGATCAGCCGGTACGACTGGGGTGTGAGCCAGGTCCACAGATCGATCCGGGCCATGGCCACTAGTTGGAGAGACTTGGAGCTACAACCCTTCCTAAGCGGCAGGGCAGACCGAGTTGTTCTCGATCGGTTGAGTGGCATCCATTTTGAGTTACTTAGGGTTTAACCTGTCGTACGGTGCCGTACCATGTCAGGACGAAACTGGTGGTGGAATTTCGCGCGGCGGAGCAGTCCGAGGCGGCGGCGGCGCTGATGGACTCCGTCGTGGCGAGGTTGGCGGGTAAGGGCCAGCCGCTGGGTCCCAGGCGGCAGAACAAGGACTCGTGGTTCGTGATGCTGCGGCCGCCCCCGGTCAAACAAAGCAAGCAGCAGCAGGCCAAGCAGCAGCAGCACCCGGCGCCGCTGCCGCAGCAGCAGCAGCTGAAGCAGCAATCTCAGTCACAAAAGGAGGAGGAGACGCGAGAAGGCGAGGAGCAGCGCCTGAAAGGGCAGCTAAGAAGTGATGGTGTCGCGATGCGTGGGGCGCCGAGCACGGCAGCTTAGGCTCCAAACTGCCTTCTTCGTCAGGGGGCCCCGGCATACCCTTGCGGGCGGGAGCGTTCGAAGAAGGTCCGCATGTACGCACTCTCTTTCTTTTCCCAATTCTCTCTCTCACTCTCCCTCACTCTGTCTCTCTCCTTCTCTTCTGCTACTCGCACCACCACTACGACGTACGGCCCAGCGGTGAAAACCCGTACACGACTATAGCTACCGCAAACCCCCCTGATCCCAACATTCTCCGTCGGCAGTTGGCTCGCTGCTCCTTGTGCATACGAGTCCCAACCTGATCCTCCTTCGAACCCGCGGCTGGCGCCGCGCAGGGAAGCTGAGCAGGGAAGGGAAGGGAAGCAATGCCCCCCGGGGGGTTGGCACATTGGTGACGCCGCGGCAGCCCCACGGAATGCTCGGGGAGGACTTTCTTGCGGTGTATCGTTTCAGGCAACAGCTGCTGGGGGAGTGTCTGTGGTGCGAATCAACTTGTGGAGCGACTCCTCCTTGCGGCAGTGGGTTTCGTTGTTCGCAGCAAGTTCATTCGCTGGCTTGGGTTTCCGGCCCGTTATTGTCATGGATGGAGGGATAGGCTGGCAGGCGGAGGAGCGCGTGCTGGATTGCAGGTTGAGGAAACAGGTTTATGCTATTTGGCTGTCGTATGACGGGCCGAAGCGGAGCTGCAGCGGTGCGGCATTGCGTTTCTTCTGAAGAGGAAGGAAGCTGGATTGGTCCCTCTAGGTTACAATTGTTGCCTCATAGTAGTTTTGCCTTAAGAAATCCCCGTGAAGGAACTTTCTGTTGTGTTGATTCAACATGCAATACTACTACGAGTCGAGTGGATTTGTTGCGGGTGTATACTTTTGGATTTTGACTGAGGCTCACTTGTGCGGCTGTCACGTCGCGGATTCGCGACGATCCGGCGAACTCTCCCGAGTACGATGGTAGTTGCGGTGGCAGAACTTAGCTGTACGGCAAAGCAGCACCTCATGGGGAAGAGGGGAAGATCTTCCTATGCAATGCTTCACGTCTGATGTGGTACGTATGTTATCTTCACTGGATACGAGGCAAGTATTTGGGTCAGATTAGACTGCAACTTTTCTTAACGCAGCATTTAACTTGCAAGAACCAGCTCATCGCTATCTGTTTTCAGCAATAAATTTCCCATTAACTGGGCTTACTGACATTTGTAACTGCTTACTTGGAAATTTGGGAAAACCAAAAAATGGTCGCATCGAGCGTTATGCGGCAGCGATGCGCTGGCCCTGCATACATTTCAGAGCGTCCCGCAGCGATGATACGGCCGCAATGTTCAGCCGCAGTCCGGGGAACTCGATTTGGCGGCCTTCCGGGGGAACGCCGGGGCCTCGGTGCGCCGACTGCCCAAGGCGAGCCAGGCAGCAAAGCAAGTATATGTTGCCAGGCCGCAGCTAGCATTCCTCTAAGCAACTCAGGTGTGTATTTTCCGTTTACGTCATCGACAGCTTGCGATATCTGGATGCTGCTTTCGCAGTGTGCGAATCGCGCGGGTACTTGCGCTTGCAGACGCGGCACCAGAGCCAAATGTTTTACTGGCGAAATTTCGCGCAATCCTTTTCTTCGCATGGAGCTTTGCATTATCCCTTCCGCTGTTCATCACCATGCTGGTGATGGCTCCGTTTGTTCTGACATTTGACAAGTTCAGGTGGGACATGCGGCAACCGCTTACAATTGCGTTGCAAATGCATAGGTTCATGAAGTAGAGTTTGTGGCAGGCAACGGTAATAATGCACAGCGTCTGCTTCCAGCGCTAATAGGGACCTGGGCGTTATTAACCTATTTTAAAAGCAACCAGACCCTCACCATCCAAGCCGTTTGAGGGGAATGGAGGAGCCTCTAGGCGGATCCACGCCGCGCCAATTCCAGAGCGCACATCTCTGATGATGGGCCACATCCCCGGAGCGGGGCTAGGGCAGGTTGACCTCTTCCGGTAACGATCACTCCCGCCGCTGCAACAGCTTCAAACCTTCAACAAGGGATAGTCCGCTGCATCCCATAATCCGATGACCCTACTTTTCCCTGTGCGCTCCACCCTAAAACCCTAACTCACACAATCAGAAGCTGATTTGAAGGTTTTCGCAGCGGATGTTCAGTACAGTAGTTTGCCAAAGACAATTTAGTGTCTCGCATATACCAACCTGAGCCCCTCAACCCCCACCCCATCCTTATACCTCCCCCGCACTAACCCTGCAACCCCCCAGCCTTAACCCGCATGAACGACCTGACGTGGACCCAGCCAAGGAACCGAACGGAGGATTCAAACGGTACTAACGGTATTCCTAACTGTCCCTACCGCCGTACATTCGCAGGCGACTAGGCCAACACTTTGTGAACAACATTTGGGCGTGTGTCAGCACCTTCCCCTTCTACCGAGTTACGGTGCGTGGATGGGTGGGGGGTTATGTCAGGGCGGTGCGGGAATTGGTGAGTTGGGAGAGGAGGAGTGATGGTTGGGTGGTTGGTTGAGGGGGTGGGCGGGTGTCGGCAGACAGGCTGGCTGGGGGGTGCCTGAGCGGGGCGGGGCGGGGTTAGGGGGGTTGGGGTGGGGGTAGCGGGGGGAGGGAGCTTGTGTGTCCCTATGCTCCTCCTCCGGGCTCGCGTCCCTGGGGGGACTTGGGGGTTGGGGGCCGAGGACTGATTGATAAATCGCCGCAGTTCCAACCCCCTTTCAGTCTTAACGGTTGCATTCAGCCGTCTTTGCCGACCCGCTCGCGTTCGTGCGTGCGTGTGTGTACATGTGTGTGTGTATGGCTGTGCGTGTGTGTGTGAACGTTACAAGTATCTGACCGGGCCTGACACTGGACAGGGTCTGGTGTGTGTGTTTTCTCGTGGTCTGGCAACCCACCCCGCCCCGCCCTTCAGCACCCCCTAACCCTCCTCCCACTACGAGCCCGTCTGAAACACACACCCCACCCCACCACACTAACTTCACACACGTACCCACATACATACATACATACGCGCAGATCGAGGGCCGGGAAAACCTGCCGCCGCCAGACAAGCCAGTGGTATATGTGGCGAACCACCAGAGCTTCCTGGTACGACAGGATATCCGTGGCAACGGATGTACGGCATACGGGACGGGTGGCAGGTCGTTGGGGACTTGTATGTGATGGAGGGGAAGCCGCAGTGGGGCAGCCTGCGGGGCGGATATTTGACGATGTCGTACATGGGAACTGAACGGTAGTACGGAGGGGGAATGTGGTGTGCAGGGCCGGGCGGGACGGCGTGTGTGTATGTGTGTCAGGGCAAGGGGGGGCCCCCCCGGGGGGAAGGGGGAAACCGAGAGCAGCACTCACGTGAGTCAACATGCGTCGTACAAGGCGTAGCCGTACAGAGGCTTGTCCGGACGCCTCGTCCGCTGCTCAATGCCCAAGTCTTTCCCCTCCTCTTTCACCTTCGTCGGCCTGGCGTGCGGTTTTAATGATCTGAGCCGCAACCTGACGACCCGTGTCTCGAGCCTCGTGTCATGTTCTGGGTTTGGCAATGCCCCGTCTTCCCCCCTGACCGCATCCGGAGCTCCCCCACCGCCCCTGGCCCCCCTCACCGCGCTGCTCTCCCCCTCTCTCCCTCCCCCCAACTCGTCCACGGCCGCTCTCCCCCTTCCCGTGGCCCTGCCCCGGGCTCCCCGCTCCTGTTTAGGACATCTACTCTCTGTTCCATCTGCAGCGGCCCTTCAAATTTATTTCCAAAACAAGCAACTTTCTTATTCCCATTATCGGCTGGAGCATGTTTCTGACAGGTGCCGGCTGAGCCTTGGGTTTGGGTTTTTGGACGCATGTCAGGACTAGGGGTGGGGTGGGGTGGGGTGGGGAAAGGTCTATATGGAGAGGGTGTTTTGAAGATCTCTTTTGTCCTGTGTTGGGGATGAGGGGCACATCACATCTTCACGTTTATCTTGACCGGAGGGTTTCGCCACGGAGGGGTGTACACCTGCACATCTCCCCCACCCCCCCATACATACATACATACATACATACATACATACATACATACATCCCGACACACACTCACACAGGTCACGTGATGATCAACCGGGTGGATCGTCGTAGTCAGCTCAAGTGCCTGCAGCAGTGCCGGGAGCTGCTGGAGCAGGGGGCCCCCGTGCTGTTCTTCCCGGAGGGTGAGGGGGGGACATGTACGCGTGTGTGTGTATGTGTGTTTGGGAAGGGAGAGACAGATAGACAGACAGGTGCGTTTGAAAATGACAGCCAGATAGCCAGGCAGACACACGACAGGTCTGTTTGGGAAAAGGCGGACCGACAGACAGACAAACAGACAGACAGACGGATATCCGTTTTTCCAGGTCTGAGTCTTTCCTCGGCTTCCTAGGGTCCCAATCGGCGAATCTTCGTCTGAAATGATGCCGGGTGCCGCATGGCCGCATGTTCCACGCACATGCCCGTGTACACAGCCCGGTATTTGTTCACCCTTTCCCCCTTCCGTCCCGGCCCCCTCTCCCTCCTCCCTCCCCCAGGCACGCGCAGTCTGGATTGCCGGCTGGCTGGCTTCAAGAAGGGCGCCTTCAGTGTGGCCGCCAAGGCCGGAGTAGACGTGGTGCCCGTCACCCTCATTGGCACGGGTGCGGCGCTCGGTATGGGGGAAGGGGGGGAAAGGGGGAAGAGATAGGGGGGTTAGGTTTTATGGTAAACCCCGGACAACAAAGGGACACCGAATATTCCTGGTTCCCGTGCGGCGTTTTGGTTTTAGGGTTTTAGGGTTGGTGCTCGTTTGTGCATGCACTCTACGCCGACCTAAACCTTCTCTTCCCACACTCACCCCATGCCGCCCACCCCACCTCTCACATACTTGATTATCTCCCCGTGCGTGCATTTTCTTGAGCTGTTCGGCTGCTGCCCCTATCTACTTGTCATTTTCTGTTTAGGCTCGCTGATGCCGAGCGGGAAGGAGTCCCAGCTGCGGCCTGGGGAGGTGCGGGTGGTGGTGCACAAGCCCATCCCCACCTCGGGCCGTACAGCCGACCAGCTGTGCGACGAGGCGAGGGCCTCGGTGGCGTCTGCTCTCCCGCCGGAGCTGGTGGGCAGCGCGATGACCATGCTGCCGGATGAATGAGTGGAGGCCTATGTAAAATGGGGAGGGAGGGAGGAAGGGAGCATGCGGACGGGAGTAGTCATGACTATGCAGGGGAAGGGAAGTTGGGGGAGGGAGGGTTTGGGAGCTGGAGGGGCGCGGGTTTTGGCCGTATGGGGAGGAGGAGGGGTGGGTGGGTTGAACGAGCGGAAGTGCAGACGACTTAGGTGGTAGTGTGAGAGAGAGAGAGAGAGTTGTGTGTGGCTACGCGCGCAGGGGGAGGGCGGCGTGGCGGGAGGGGAAACGTGGTTTGTGTGGTGCTGTGCTGTGCTGCTTATATATATATGGAGCTTTTGTCTAGCTTTGTTGGGTTTTGATCGGCACACGTACGGCAGACTGGGCGGGCTGTATTTTTGTACTGACTTTGCTGGCGTGTGCGCCTTGGTTTGCGGAGGGTAGGGCGCAGGAGTGGTTATTAAAAGTTTTGATACGGCAGTTGAGCGAACAGCCGAACATATTGATCGGGTGTACGGCATATTTTAGGGGTGGTTAGGAGGTGTGCGAGTATATGCGTGGTGCCGGAACGTTGCTGAAGCTTGGCGACAATTAGAGGGGTGCGACGGGGGTTGCCGCTTTGACTTTTGGCTGCTCACTCACCCAGGGTCACCCATATCCACACCCTCTGGAGTTTTGCGAGGGGTTTCCATGTGTGTGCTTGGGGGGCGGAGGGGAGGATCAACGACACAAACGTTTATAGAAAATGACGAGCGCCTGAGGAACGACATGTGCGTATGTTAAGGAGGATCTGCTGCGGGAAGTGCCGTGGCAGTGAGCCGGTGAGCCTTTATTTTTATTACAGATTGGTGGTGGTCATGGTGATGGAAGAAGTTGTGGTGGAAGTGGTGGACGGTCTCGCGAGAAAAGGGATGAAATATTATCATGAGACTTTTGCCCTGAGAATCATGGCTGTTGAGGGAGATGGGAATGGAGGTGATTTGCGGCATGTACGGTGTAATATGTAAGCCAACTGTCGCGGCCGACTATATCGACCCAGAGTAATAAGATTGGAAGGTAGCTCGCTGATGAAAACGAGGTAATTTTCCCAGCGATAACTATTCAAGCGAGGTTTGGACAGCTGGATTTATAGTGCGCTATGGCCCATGAGCCATGATAAGGTGCTCAGCATGATCAGCACATGAACCATGCCCAGCAGCAGGTTTTAGCCCTGGCCCTCATGTAACCATCCGTTCCTTGTGATTGATAAGTAATTTCGGCTGATAGGACTGTGCAGCAAAATGCCTAAGCCACAGAGGGCGAAGACAAGCCTCGCGGAGTTGTTAGCGCAGCAACCTGAGCCTCAACGGAATGATTGGTCTAATGGTGGGTTGAGGCAAGCCTCTATGAGAACCTTGCTAAGCTTTCCTTGCACAATTAGAGCGCTGGCCTTCAACCTGGTTGAACCTGTTGTTTAGGAGTTTGTCAAAAGCTTTACTCATGTAAATTATGTCTGGAGAAGGATTTGTAAGCTGGAGTCGCTGACAGGAGCGCTTCGCCATCCTGTCGCTGTCCGCGCTTGCTAGGTCGGCCCCACGCGGTGTCCAACAGAAGCCATGCTGCGGCTGATGACGGGTTTCCCAAATATGACCCGAAAGACTTTGCGTCAGAGGAGGAGGAGGAGGAAGAAGAAAACAGTGGCCCCGGCGCCGGCGGGGCGTTTGCAATCCTCGCGGGTTTAGCCGGTGGCGAAGCTGAAGAAGACGAGTGGCTCACGGTCTCTTCGAAACAAAAGAAAAAATCTTCCACGCAGGCGCCAGCTGCGGCCCCTAAACCGTCAGCTCCCCCCCGCCGCCCTACCGCCCCACCAGCTCCCGCCACTAGGCCCGCAGCCCCCAGCCCAGCCGCATCTTTCCCACGCCCTCTTGGGGAGCCAGCCGGATCAGCCGCAGCAGCAGTGTCTTCTGCTGGGCCAAGCCGCGCGCCATACACTATCACACAGGCCGCGGAGTCAGCTCCCCGCACCCCCCGGCCCCAGACACACGATGCTGGTGGGCGCCCAATTTCTGATACCTACTACCAAACCTTCCAAAAGGCAAGCGCGGGGTCCCTTACCTTTCCTTACCACAGTCGCAACCTGACCCTGGATGGGAACACCTTTCTTAAAATGGTCACTGCCTCGTGGATTTCCCCCCAGCCGCCTTCCTCTTTTCTCTCTTGTATCTCGCTGCCTTGCCCTGCCGTGCGGGCTCTCCTTCGCGAGCTCTCACCTCCTCCGTCATCAACATCCGCTATCCGTCACCAACACGCAGGCCGACGCCTTTGGCTGCTGCTGTTGGTTGGCAGGGCAAGTTGAGATTTATGTTGAACACTTTCTCGAGTGCATGCACTTGAAACGCTTCCCGCTCTACGGAATGCCGTCCATCCCGTGCCGCCCCTTTCCGTCTTCGCCCGCCTCTCACATTGCTCCTCGCTCCCTTTCGTCTCCCACTCCCCACGCCCTCCCTCTCGTCACGGGCCGTGGTGTGCAGGTCTATCGCAACACCTTCGGTGCCGTCTGCATGCGCTTCCACAAGACAGATGTCGTAACGGTAAATGGCACTTGCCTGCGTTGAACTTGCCACGGCCAAAAGAAAGGGACATGAGCATGTTGTCGTACATGTACGGCACATCGAGTTCATGGGGGATGGCCTTCGTGGGTGCGATACAGGCCGAAAGGGTCCCCCTCGGGGCTCTTTTTTTTCCGCGCGGCCTCGGGGCATTCGGATATTCCTCATCCTGATTGCATCCTGGTGCCGCCCCCTTGCTTGAAGTCCGATGCCTCTTACCGCTCGGTCCCTTTGGCACACCCCTTCGCTGTCCTCCACGTCCCATACGGCGGTAGTTTGGAGCTTATCGTGCAGTCCTGTGGTTTCTCACCATGGAATGTAATGTTGCCAGTGGCACCACCTTACAGCGCATTTCATACCCCCACCCCGCCCCGCCCCGCGCCCTTTCCTCCCTTTCCTCCCTTTCTCCCCCCCCCCCCCCGCAACGCACACAACGCGACTACGCGGCTGCATGGTGCTTTCCCTTAACCCTTAGTTACCCACATACCCGCATAGAGCCTATCCATGTTATGTGTGCATCATTCTCTCCCCTCCTCCTCCTCCTCCGTCCCCTCGGCCCCCTCCGCCCTCGAGGGCTCCCTACCCCCGGGGGGCCCCCAAACACCGGCAGCTGTTCACTTCCCACCTCCTCGCATATGATTTCCCTCCTCCTCACCCCCTCACCCCCTCACACGACCTCTCCTACCACGACCTCACCTCACCTCTATCCTCATGGCGCGCAAGGTCCGAACCAACGGTGACGTGGTACTTACAAGCGGCGGCTTTCACACCCGTACTACGTACTGCACCATACAAGAGGCTCTGGAGCCCTTGGGCCTTACCTTGCAGGGCACGGGGCCTGAGGGCCGAGGGGAGTGGTCGGTGGTGGCATCGGACGGCAGTCGTACACCCTGGGAGGACGGTATGGTGATTCCAGCCAAGACCGATGCGGACCGGGGGCGAGGGCAGCGGCTGTTGGATGCGTACGGCGTGGTGGCACCGTCAGCGGCGGCGGCGGCGAGGGCTGCAGCGGGCTTTGGGACGGCGGCGGCGTCCGCGGGTGCGATGGTGGTGCGGCGGGGGAGAGGGAGGGAGAGGTGACAGGATGGACTGTGTTGGCTGGGGGACTGCGAGGAAAGGGGAGGAGGTGAGGGAAAGCGGGAAAGGGGAGAAAGGAAAAGGGAAGGGAGGGGAAGTGGCAGAACACCAAAGGGAGGGAAGGAAAGAAGGTGAAAGGAAATCGCAACGGAAGGTTTTTCAGCGCGCCCCATGTGAGCTCAGCAGCTTCATTATCCCGCCCAAGCCCTTCCTCCCCCTCCCCTCGCCTTCCCTCCTCTTGCCCTGGCAGCAGCTTCACTCGTTCGTGGTTCGTCCTCCCCCCCCCCGCCTCCTGCTGATCCTCCTCCTCTTCCTCTTTCATAATACCCCCTCCCCCCGGGTCCCCCTCCCCCATTATGTCCCTCCGTCTTCAGGCTCCGCCGCCGTACGTGCGCCGTTCGTCACCACAGCAGCCGCCCCTGCAGGCCCCGCCCCTGTCCGTGCACCCATACCCGTTCCTGTGCACGCCCCGGTAGCCATGAAACCACCAACAACAACAATAACAACAACAGCAACAACAGCAGTAAGAGCGCCGTCGCCCAGCACTACGTGGTCGTACCGCTCCTCTGCGGGAGTCAGTGCCGCGAGCCCCGCCGCCCTGCGAATGTCCGGCAGCACCGCCTCAGCTTTGTCCTCAGTCCCTGTGCCCACAGCCCGCACCGCCGAGTCCATCTCCAACCTTCAGAAATTGCTCGACGTCGCCCTCGCGATGAAGGACGACGCCGCGGCGGAGGCCAGCGGTGGCGGTGGCAACGGCGGCGGCAACGGCGGCGCCACGTTGGCCGGCGGCGACGGCACTGAGGAGCTGGATGACGAGCACGCGTGTATCGCCTGCATGGCGGCCCTCAAGACGACGTTGCTGATCCCTTGTGGCCACATGGTGATGTGCGGGCCGTGTGCCGAGCAGGTGCTGCAGCGGACGGGTGCATGTCCCATGTGCCGTTTGGAGGTGGTCAGCCATCTGACCATTCAGACGTGAGGCGACTCAACGGGGAGGTGTAGGGCGGTGAGCTGGTGGTGCGGCCCAGAGTGCGCATACACACGATCGGGCTGAGGTGATGTTGGGACCCTGGTTTGGTGTCGGGAGGGAAGAAGGGAAGAGGGTGGTAGCGGCGGCGGCGATGGTGATATGGAGACGGTAGCCGGCGGTGAGATGGCAGTGGGGACGAGGTGCGGTCCTGGTGCGGACGTTCGTCGGTGTGTTGGTGCCGGGGCCGCGTTCAGGTCACGGGTCGGGTCAGGTCGGGTCACGGGTCGGGTCAGCGGAAGGGGGGGAGATGTGAAACTGAGTAACAGGATGCGAAAGAGAGAAAGGTCGAGACCGCTGAGTGAGGACAGGCGAGGTCGAGTCGAGTTGGAGTCGGGTTGGAGTCTCGGTGGTGAATTGGGGTGGATGCTACTGGTGTTGCAGGGTCAGTTACATGACGGTTACATGACGGTTACATGACGGTTACCAGCAACATAGATACGTGTCCACGGAGGAGGGAGAGGGCTTAGGGCACCCTGGAGTCGGATAGGCGCGCCAGCGCGTTGGACAATGCCGTACACACTGCAAGAGGAAACTAAAGTGATTGGATAGTTTGTGCTGCCTATCCGCGCGCTTATCCGTGTTGTTTAACCGTTTACGTGTGTGTTATGCGTCCGCCGTCATGACGGATGATGTGATGGCGTGACGGGAAGGGAAAGGAAGGAAGGAGGGGGGACGGGAGGAAGGGACTGCGCAGCTTAGTACTGAGTGTTTTCGAGTTGTTTACCCCGAAAATCTTGTGGATATGGCGGAAGGGTGTGCGATGCGGGAGCGGACAGTCCAGTTTTGATGCCTCCGACATGGACGACAGAGCGTTACCACTGTTGCTTTACGCTGATGACCTCAGCGTGCTGCTGCCAGCGATATCTGCGGAACACATGCCGGCCCTGCTTGATCTCGTCCTGGATTTCAGTTGTTGTAGAGAGAGCGCGTGCCTATTGGACTGTGCAGGCCCGCGGCTGGTGGGAGAGGTCATCCCTGTTATACCGGGTGCACGGTACTTAGATCTTGGACCTTCGGTCCAGGGAAAGTCTTTGCCGCATCCCTCACCGAGGCCGGGAGAGCTGCTACGTTTGGATAGTTTCCGTAGCCCGGAGTAATGTTTCGTGTGATAAGATTGAACTTTTCCTTGTGCGGTTTACGAGACCTGCCTTACTTGGACACAGTCTGTGGCCCCCTGGCCCTGGGGCCGCGCCTGCAGACCTCCGGTACACCTCCGGAGGGCAACGCAACTCAGGAATTGTAACACACACATACATGCATACACATGCATACACATACATACACATACATACACATACATACACATACATACACATACATACACATACATACACATACATACACATACATACACATACATACACATACATACACATACACACACATACATACACATACATACACATACATACACATACATACACATACATACACATACATACACATACATACACATACATACACATACATACACATACATACACATACATACACATACATACACATACATGAGACCAAGCTTGACTAAGCTGCTACTATGACCGTCGGCCAACCGCGGCCGTGGCCACCGACAGCGACCTCAATTGTTTGAGCGTAGTTATGGTTATCTAATTAGCCTGAAAATGTCGCAGAGGCGACCAGCAGTGGCTGTTAGCCGCGGCAATGTTCAAAATGGCCGCCAGCCGACCTCAGCCGCGAGACCGCAATCCATACCGACCAAAAAGATAAAGGCCGTCAGTGGCTTTTACGGAACAAATGAAGGCTTGGCTTTCTACAGAGCCACACTAGAACTGGAACCGATCGTGGTGACAGTCCGGTGGCCAGCGGGCTCAGATACGGGCGACATCATCGCGCAAATATACGGTCCATTAGGACTTCAAATTCTGGCAACAA
>NW_003307574.1:245702-246671 GCF_000143455.1 Volvox carteri f. nagariensis
GTGATCTACAAAAAAGGCGACCCCAAACTCCCTGGCAACTACCGTCCTATCACCCTGCTTTGTTCGGACTACCGACTGCTCACCAAAGTGCTGGCAAACCGCCTAGGCCCTGCCCTTGGCCAAGTCATAACCCCCGAGCAATCAGCCTTCCTACCTAGGCGCCTCATTGGAGCTAGTGTGCTATTCCTGCGTCACCTGTCACACCTCCTTCGCAAGCAGAACCGCCGGGGGCTCCTGGCATTCCTGGACTTCGCCAAGGCCTATGACACGGTGGATCGTGGGTTCCTCCTGGCAGCAATGGAGACCATGGGTGCAGGGCCACAGCTCTGCGCCTGGGTACGGCTGCTGCTGAGCGAAACGCGAGCCAGAGCGATGGTGAATGGCTACAAATCGAAGCTGGTGAACATGGAAGCAGGGGTACGGCAAGGGTGCCCCCTCGCACCCTTGCTCTACCTCTTCGTTGCTCAGGCCCTACAATGCTGGCTCCGGAGCCAAGACGTGGGGATCAAATTACAGCCAGCCGACTCACAACCAGTCACCGCGTGCCAATATGCGGATGACACGGAAGTGGCGCTGCAGGGTGAAGACTCAGTACCATCGTTCCTCCAGGCCATGGACACCTTTGCCCGGGCGTCTGGCCAACGCCTAAATCTCGACAAAGTGGAGCTGCTGTGGATTGGCCAATTAAACCAACAGCAGGCGCAACCTGCAACCCAGGCCGGACCCCAATCAGCTGCCCCTCAGCAGGAGTCAATAGGAGGTCTCAAGGTGGTGACCACCGNCACCGCCCTGAACCTGCCAATTGACAACCAGCCATCCCCGCCACAGCCCGACTGGATGAAGAGACTCGGGGAAGCCAAGCGGCGACTGCAGCGGCTCTCCCGCTTCCCGCTATCAGCATTCGGTCGAGCCACAGCGGCATCGGTGTACGGAATGCAGACAGTCACCTGGCACATGGAGCATGGTGGG
>NW_003307574.1:249751-333866 GCF_000143455.1 Volvox carteri f. nagariensis
TACCAGCCGTATGCACCCGCCCCCCGCGCTGTGCTTCGGCCCTGGGCCCCCNGGCTTTTCAGCCCACAGTGTAATCAACGTCATACACATACATACACATACATACACATACATACACATACATACACATACATACAC
This sequence comes from Volvox carteri f. nagariensis, assembly GCF_000143455.1. Classification (NCBI taxonomy): domain Eukaryota; kingdom Viridiplantae; phylum Chlorophyta; class Chlorophyceae; order Chlamydomonadales; family Volvocaceae; genus Volvox; species Volvox carteri. The sequence goes on from NW_003307574.1 coordinate 249,890, forward strand.
ATACATACACATACATACACATACATACACATACATACACATACATACACATACATACACATACATACACATACATACACATACATACACATACATACACATACATACACATACATACACATACATACACATACATACACATACATACACATACATACACATACATACACATACATACACATACATACACATACATACACATACATACACATACATACACATACATACACATACATACACATACATACACATACATACACATACATACACATACATACACATACATACACATACATACACATACATACACATACATACACATACATACACATACATACACATACATACACATACATACACATACATACACATACATACACATACATACACATACATACACATACATACACATACATATACATACATATACATACATATACATACATACACATACATACACATACGTACACATACATACACATATAAGGGTTTGGCACCACTGGTATGGCGCGACCATTGCCCCCGGGAGATCCCGGGATCGATACCAATTAGGGTCAAAAGTCCTCCCGATGGTGAAAGACATTGCGCCCCTAGTTGATGGACGGTGGTGATCTGGGATAAAGTATACCTGCGGGCCGACCAGGAACGGAGTTGGGCTGCTGTCGACCCGGCAGATTCCGCTGGATGCTGGTGGTGGGTGCGGAACCTGAGCGATCCACTGAGAAGTTGACTAGAGTGACTGGATGAGGGTGCCCCGAAATATCGGGGAAGGCAGGGTTTCGCAGGGTAGCTGCCACGGGCGAAGATACACCCCCCTGTTTCACACATCATACACATGCATGCATACACATTTATACACAGACATACACAGACACACATAACTATACGCAGAAGTTAAACGTTACTTGAATTCAAGTATTACAACTGCGGGCGCCGCACACTGAAAATACAGCTCCTGCTCATTTCGTTATTTGGATGCCATACAGCAAGCAAAGCAATGGGTGAGGTGGGAGCGAGGGGAGGCGCGGCTCAAAGATGACGTCGAGGTAAGTCCACGAGGCCATCAGCAACACTCACGCGCACATCGACTCCTTGACTGTCTTCAGTGCCAATGATCACACCGCGAAACCATCTGCCAAACCTTCCTCTCTACAGACTGGCAAATGTGGAGCGTTTAACGAGGTAACGATCGTTTAATGGAATACCTAGCGATCTGACGTCAACAAGGTAAGGCATTGTGTGCGTAAGAGTTCCACATGAACTCCTCGGCCCCGTGTGGGTTTCACTAACTAAGACATTGTACCGAATAACGTCCTCATGCTGTGTGTTTTGTGTGTTGTATAACGATGGTGTATGTATGTATATGTGCCATGTTATGCAGTAGCCGCTGCATGTGCCGTTCGTGTAGTACAGGTTGTAACGAATATCCAAGTATAAGGTGCAGTACGCTACATGCCGCCTGGATGTGCTTTTCAGCAAGCCTGCTGCTATGCCCATACACGTACAGCACACGCGCAGTGGAGGAAGTATGTGATACACACACATACATACATACACAACAGCGGCCCAGAAGCCTCCCACTCTGTAACATTACATACATTACATACAACAGACCGACATGCGCCCACCCCCCCTTGCCGCATCATGCACATCCCCTCGCCATACATATCCCACATCATAATTGCCACTGTTACTACGGTGCAGCTGCAGCTGAGAGTAACCAGCCCACCAGCCCTGATTTAACTATTTGTCCGTAAGGAGAGACGTAACAGTGATGCCAGCACAATAATGCAATGCAACTCAAGAGCAAGAGCAGGACTGCTCATCAGCAGGGTGATGCAAGACAGCAAGGAACCGTCTGTAAAACTCTTTTATTGTCTAATTACAGGTCGCATACTGGTAAAGAATAAAGAATAAAATGGACGGTCCCTATCTAACATACCAGGACATGTGATCTACAGACGATTAAATACATAGATGAAGGAAAGCCGCGTCTCCACCTGAATTCAAGCTACGTCTGGTCGTGACAGCTGTATGTGACCCACTCGCAGGCCAGCTCAGGAGGTTCCCTCGACAATGAGCAGCAGCCGTCATCGCGCCATCAAGTCACTTTCAGCATTCCAAAGGATTACAGCAGTATATGCTAATGTAACCTGCTTGTACTGCTGATGGAGTAGCAGTACTGATGGAATATGTTGTCCACCCGAAAGATTTGAAAGATGTTCAGCGTATGTACGTCTGTATGTATGTGCGTATGTATGTATGTAAACTTGTGGCAAACGGGACGTTGCAAACTCATACGCGCTCGGGGTTTTCCATCATTACACGGGAGATGAGGATTGTCTCAGGGCATTCACCGCACCTGACTACGTCAACACCTCACATGCGCACAGCTTTTCCTCCGCGTGCACATGACTTCCCCATCACACAATCAGCGTATCGCAGGTGGCGACGAACATGAGGCCCGTCTCGCACGGCTCAGTGCTGACCTATACGAAGGAGAGGGAAGGAAAGGGAGGAGTGCCGGTGCGACCAATTCTACTTGTGACCGGCTAGTGGGCAAACAAGTAAAAGAGAACGTAGACAGGACAGAGCGAAAGCCCTTTTGTAGTGTGGTGTAGTGTGATGAGGTGTGGTGCGGTGAAGAGTGTTTGGTGCGGTGCGGTGCGGGAGAGAAAAAAGGGTAGAAGTTGGGAAAGGTACAAGGGACGAGGAGTGCACCAGACGAGACAGCAATGAGGAGGCGAGCTAGGGGCCGGAGCTAGGGAGGGAGCTAGGGAGCTAGGGAGCTAGGGAGGAAGGAGCGAGGGGCGGCGGGCCAGAGAGTGCATCTATCGCTAGCTGTAGTAATACGGTGTCGTCGTCACCCCATCCCCCTCGCCCCGCGTCGCACATGTGATAAGATACCTACAAGACCTCTCCTCTATTGGCCCTAAGCCACAGCTTATCGACAGGCCGCCTCCACAAACGGCCCTTCTGACAATACCGGTTTGCAACCTAGCCTCGGAGCATTTGCTCGGGCCATAACTGTGATGATACCGGACAAATTCAACCAACTTGCAAGCAGCTTACCAACGAATAGATCAACCAACCAACCAACCAGCCAGCGATCCCTCACCTGCAGTTGCATTTGCTGTAGGGAGAGCCGGCCCTCGACAGCGCCCCCCACAACCGTCGCCCAGTGGGTGTAGAGGGAGGGGTCGAACATAGGCGACTTGTCATCGGATGGGGACGCATCTGTGCCACACACATAAACATTCGTAAACACTTGCTTAGGTTGTGTTTTTCTCTCGCGACGATGCGAGTGCGTTAGGTACGCAAGAACGTAATATGTTGTGGGATTGCAACATATGAACGAACGTACGGCACATTGTAAAGCCCCAAACCCAGCATTGCAGGGGAAAATCCCTCCGTTAGTGACTAACTGTGCAGAACTGCGTATCACTAGGAGGATTGAGTTAACGGGGTGAGATCTTCTGAGTTGCGGCGAGATCTTCTAAGACAAGCAGTGATGATGATGTCCACTTCGATGGACTTCATGACAGTCAGTAGTCAGTCAGTTGCGTTATCGGAGAGGTCCACATTAATTCAAATGAAGCTCGTTTGCGTGCGCGAGCTGTAATCCTGTTACCTGTAGGAATATTCACCGGGGTCTGCTCCTTGCCGACCATCCAACTGAACCAACTGTTGGGGAAGTCCTCGTACTGTGTACGGCGGCAACAAAGATAATAAAGGTAAACCAGCAGCAGGTGGAGAAAGAATATAAAGGGACAAGGGAAGAAATGGAAAGAATGGAAGTGGATGTTCCCTTGAGGCGAAGTGCGGGAGTCCCGCACGGTTGCCGCCCCTCCAGAGCATGTATTTGGATACTACGCAGTAGCGTACATGACATGATGACTTCAGTCCTTACTCCGGCCGCACGCTTTGCGCTAGCCACAACCCTTCTACATCCGCCTTACTTCTCCTTCCATCCCTCCACACGATCAGTGACAACTACGGCACTTGGAGCCATGCCGAGCAAACAAACGTCACCCTGCACTTAAGCCATTGCACGTAACCGCTTTCTCTTACCCATCTTGGGGTGGGTGTTGTTACGCAACGAAATGTAAGATCTAATGAATACCACCCTTCCTGTACGAAAAACGCACGACGGATTTACATATATATACGTGTGTTATACACCACGGTTGTGTTACCCAGAGAGGTGTAACGAGTGCCCAAACGACCCAGAGCCAGCAGAAGAGCCTAGAAGCCACACAAGCTTGATTAGGGACACAGTAGCTAGGGGACCATTATAGAAACCGCCTTGCACATTCTATAAAGCGTCATCGATTGCATATAACGCAAAAGTCCTAACATCCAAGTAATAGAGACAAGGGAAAAAGTCAGCTACAGCCGCCTGTAAAGAGACGAGCGTGTAATAAGCCAAATGTTGAGTACCAGGTACCAGCCAAATGTTGCGTACCATACGTGACAGAGACGTACGGCCAAAACGCCGTACCTGATGGCACGAGGTGTTCGCAATCACTTGGACTTCCTGGCCACTGCCCAGCAACTTCAGAGCCTCCGCTTGACTGGCTGAAACACACAGCGGCGCCCACACCGCCACCCCCGGCTTCGAGTTGGCGACGGCGTCAACGCCATCCGCACCGTAGGAGGATGACGTGGAGGTGGAGGTGGAGGTGTTGACCAGCAGCTCGATGCGCAGCGGCTCACTGAACAGGAGGCCTGAGGGCTGCCACGCCGCCAACAGGTTGTCCTCCAAAGGGATCATTTTGATGGCATGACGCATGCGGGGAGCTGGAGGTGGAGGCAGGGGCGGATCTGCAAGTAGCAGCAGTAGCAGTAGCAGCAGCATGAACAGGAGCAGCAGGAGCATTGGCTGCGGCAGCAGCAGTGGAAGCTGGGCCAGTAGTAGCAGCAGCAGATCGGCAACAGGGGCAACTGATACGGGTCATGCTGATGGTGATGCGACCAGGCGCTGTCGTCACGATGATGGATTCCGTGGCAAGTACGGCACAAGTACGGCACAAGTACGGCACAAATACGCCACTATGATACCCGAACCCCAAAGCCACACTTCAATTCGGCCGCATCAACGGCGCCAGGAGAAACCTACTGGGCGGTGAGGGCGGTGGAGGCGGCTTAGGCTTCAAGGGCTTGTCTGCACGGGGGAGGCGCGGGCGCGGGTTGTCAAGGGGGGTTAGAGGAGGCAGCGGGGTCAGCAGCAAGGCGGACGTAAAGCGAGAGGAAGGGGGAGGCGACGTGGTGTGGTGCGAGGCGAAATGCAAGTTAACCGCCCCACTAGAAAAAGGCGAGACAGGCGAGACAGGAATGCGTGTAATATGTTGTAATGTGCGATGTGCGATGTGCGGTGGGAAGTGAGAGGTGAGAGGTGAGACGTGGGAGGTGGGAGGTGAGAGGTGTGAGGAGAGAGGTGAGCACTTAATGTGCTTAGGTGCCAAGCGGGGTGCGGGTCGGGGGCTTCAGGGCAATTGAGCCGCAATGGAGCCCAGGGTTCGATGGGTAGGTGCGTGGCTCGTCATGGTTCGGTGTACGGCTGGTGCGTGGGCCGGCCCACCTGAGCACTGCAGCGCCACGAGCCGCCTACCCGCGCAGGAGGAAACGAACAGCAAGCACTTCATGTCCAGGCTGTCAGGCAGATCGATCTTGCCGACAGGGAAGGACGGCCAGGATTGGTCGAGTGGGTTGCATGTGAGATGCCCTAACGGACTGGGTCGTCTGTAAGGGTGGTGCGAGAGGGAATGGGGGAAATGGCACCACGATGTGGACGTCACCTCCGGCGGAGGGAAGGGCGTGTGGACAGTGCCGTGCTGACGCGGGAAGGACGTTAAAAGGAGTCAGGTGTGCTAGCGTCCTTGAAGCTGGAAAGTAGGTCGCAGTCCGGCCCTGCAAAAGCTGCAGGAGCGTTTGTTGACCATGACGACCAAGTGGGTGCCACAGCACTCGGGAACGCGATCGCGCGAACAGCCCCCGCCACCCTCAGCCATCCTCATGATTTCCCATATACAGTCTTCTCGACTTCAACCCCGCACTTCCCACTCACGGCTCGGGTTCGTCGTGGCCGTTGGTGCTGATGCCGTTACGGTAGTGCTTTCGGCCAAATTTGTAGCCCATGATCTTGCAGAACACCTGTTGTCAAGCCATCCATTCGCCAGTCCGGGAGCCATTCAGCCAACAAATTGTAAAAAGCCGTTTAGAGGGTCGGGGCGGCGGTGGTGCGGCGGAAGTCGGTCAGGGCCGGAAGGCAAGAAGCAAGGCATACCTGCATTACCTAGTGTCCGTGAGTACGCTTGCGAGTGCGTGGGAGCGTGAGTGTGTGTATATGTGTGTGAGAGAGAGAGAGAGTGTGTGTGTTCATACGTGCGTGTGTATGTGTGTAGGTGTGTGTGTGCTATGTGTACGTCAACAGCACGCCATACTGCCTTGTCAGTGGCGTTCTCCCCAATCCCACGCTGCCCACCAGAGCTTGCTGGTCGTCAAAGCTGCCGTCATCACACAGGGGCGCCCAGCCGCCGTTTTGCGAGTAGCCCGTCTGCAGAAAGAAATCCGGCACCACACGCGCTTCCAGGCGTCCTATGCCGCCGCGGCCTCGAACCAGGCGCAACCCATTCTTGGTACCTGCGCGCGGTCGGCGTGCGTGCGTGCGTATGTGTATGTATGTATGTATGTATGTATGTTGTTACAGGGTGGTTAACTTCGCCAGCGGCCCCCTTTCCTGGGGCAGTCCCTGCTCTCCCCTGCTAGAGGGGCACCCTAATCCGTCACCCCATCCAACTTCAGAATGTATTCGTTGGGTTCGGCAACTCACCACCAGCATCCAACCAAATCTAGCGGATCAACGGCGCATCAACTTAGTTCCTGATTAGCTCGCAAGTTGATTTGATCACGTCCTACATCGTCCACATGATGGGGGGCCACCTCCCATTTCAACACACCTCAAATACCCGAGTAGCCGGCAGGCGAATTTGAACCCGGGTCGGCCGGGAGCAGAAGTCAGGCCTTAATCTCTGCCAGCCGCCTGCCTCGTGTATGTATGTATGTATGTGTGTGTGGAATTTGCGTGAAGGAAACAATTGCGGCAAATTTCAATCAATTCCTCTTTTTCCCCCCCATCCGAAAGCCACTGTCGACAGATGGTCGCAATCCGTATTGCTAGCTGCTGAGATGTGGAGTTGAGGTCGCAGTTGATGGACCAGATTCGCACGCTGGATTGGTGGCGATTGCCGAACCCTCCGTCTCTTCGGTTGTTCGGGTGAATGGATGAGGAGGGGTCCTAGACGGCTGGACCCGCCGCCTTGGACTTACAGTTCGTATGGCGAAGTATAGTGTGGTAGTGGTGGATGGTGCTATAAGATGATAAATCGTAGAACTGACAATGTGATAAAAGCGGCCCAGAAGCCTCCTACTCTGTAACATTACGAATTACGTATTGCCATATGCGTAGGGTGGAGCACTGGAGCACTGGACTCAGAACTTACGATCTGGCGGCGGGGTTGTGGGTGGGGTAGCATTGAAGAGGCCGGGTGTCCAAGGTACATCAGAGGGCGCCGGTGAGATAGAGCGTTTAATGGGACGAGGTTCTGCCAGCCGACGCGGGGTCCGGGAGGGAGGCAGGAGCCTTGGGGCCCGGCGAAAGGGATTTCCCGGGGGAGAAGATTTGGGAGACTGTGCCGGAGAAGGCTTGGCAGATGGCTTGGGGGATGGCTTGGGAGATGGCTTGGGTATGGGCTTGGTTGAGGAAGTCGGGAAAGGCTTGGGAGAGGAAATTAGACGGGACTTCGGGGAGGGCTTTGCGGTGAGTTTCGGAGCGGGCTTCGCTGTAGGTTTCGGAGAGGAGGTTGGGGAAGGTTTTGTTCCGGGTTTTGGAGAAGATGTTGAGGACGGCTTCGGAGAGGACACCGAGGGGGGCTTCGGAGAAGATAAGGGAGCCATGGTGGTCACGACGGGCTGCGGCTTTGTCGCCCCGTCGGTTCCTATGTCCATTGTCGCGCCATCCATCCCTCGCGCTACAGGGATGCTGGGCTCGGGCTGGCCATGCACACCTGAGGACTCAAACGGGAGTAAGAAGGCCAAGAGGATAAGGCAAGGGTTGAATGGTTAAGGATGGACGGTTAACGGGAAAAGTAGGGTAAGGGGCCTAAGGAGACGAGCGAAAAACGAAGGCCGAAGGACGCGACGGAGTAAGACAGGTGCCGCGCCGTACATAGTGTGCGGTCTGTCATCTATGTTATTAAATATCGTGGCATTGTAACTCAAGTTTACTTACTGACTCGAGCTGCGGCCAGGAGCAGTACGTAAAAGAGAATCGGCAGGACGCAGCGTAGGCAGAGGCTCCGGCGCACTGGCATCGCGCGATGGATGCGTGGTGCCTGGTCTGGCATTACATATGTATAATTCAATTGATCTCTTTGTAGGTTAAGGTGTTAGCTGGCACAGCCTTCCCTTTTTGCTGGTGTGCTGTCGCAGACGATGATGGCGCTAGCTAACTGCGCACAGGATTAAAACAAAAGGAGTTGCAAGTAGCTAAAATACAGTCAACTGAAACCGACATGTATGAAGTTACATATATATTGGCAAAACATGTTTGGTTGGTCAGGTACTAGAGTGTCGAGAGGTCGAAAGGTCGAGAGCTTCATATGCAGTCCAGGTGCTACTCAGGGTACTCCAGTAGTGTTTCAACAACAAATGAAACTAAAATAATTATTAAATACCCTATTAAAGTTTGCCACACAAACTACATCGCCCCGACTTATGCCAGCACATCCATTTCAAGTTGGCACGGGCAAAACCTTACACATGATAAACAACTTTAAGTAGCAGCAAGAAATATATCTTCGTGAAATCCAAATACTTTGATGCCAAACACTCACTAAAACGATTTTTGCTTGCGATCCGCGCTGGAGCGATTTCCGCAAGTCCAGGAGTCCAAGCTTCGGCTTTATAAAAGCGTCCTGGAACACTGTACGTAGTGTTTGAATCAGCTGACGTCGTCGGTGTGCAAAGGAACAGGAAGAAACACCAAGGACCCGCCGTTGACCTGAAGGCAGAGACTCTTCGTTCGCTCCCTTCGGATCTTACAATTTTTTTACTGATATGAACAAACTATTTAAAAACACATTTGGAACCGTAAAAACCATGGCACTTTCGAGCGAAACGTTGACCGTTCCGCCTTCCCTGTTTCTACGCCGTACATTTCGACACAGACCAACGCAAGGCAAGGCCACCCAAATCTTGTATCAAAATGATCGTGAGAATCCACGGCAACATTTGGTTTGAGTAACCGGACTACTTGTATGCTTAACGCTATTGATGAGAGTGGACGGACGAAGGGGAACAAACCGAAGAATCGGGAGATGAGAGGTTGAGGTGGCCATGCGCCGACGGCCCGCAACAGGTCAAGATGGCAAATTTCCTCGAAAGCAGCGCGTAAGAAGATAACGTCGTTCGAAGGTCATATTCCCAAGCCCGCAAGCGTTAGTCATTTACGTTCTGCCTTCCACCCTCTTCCCAAGGACACATGACGCGAAGCTGACACCCCCTGTCTAATCATAACCCCCATCCCGCACAAACGCATATTGTGTCGAACTGGTGAGGGCAAAATGCACGGCTTTGTTGATGCGCACCTCCCAAGGTGGTGAACAGACTGGAAAGGTTCCGTGCAGCCGCAACCGATGGCCGCCTCTGCACCAGTTGGCTCGCCGCTTAGCTTTAAAATCATGGTGTGACGGAAAAGACCCTAGTGCGAGAGTCACCCGAGTCACTCGCCGCTGTTGTGTACTGGTGGCAGCATGAGCCGTGAGTTGATGAGCTGCTGCAGGTATTACAGTGAGCCCTAGACCCCAGGGGTGCCGTAATGTGCGGAGAAACAAAGTCTTGAGGTTTGGATGCGTGCCGGCCAACAAAGGACTGGCCATTTGGACTATTCGCCTTGGGCAGTCCTTGCAGAGTGGAGATGGAGCACGCGGGATACGCAATGGCGGCAGGGCCGATGGCCTGGTGACATGTGCATTTAGGGGATTTACTGAATCCTTAAGGGAGGAAGGAGTTGTCGGAACATGTCCTGAAGCACCATAAGCCTTACGCCATAAGCAAAGCAAGGCTCCTTGATGCGTTATTTGGCCATCATCGCTTTCGTAATGCCGATCATCTGGCACACGTCCAAGATTGAAGCAGGCCGTCAGCGCTGTACAGCTGCGGGCAAGACAAGCAGCAACCAGATGCGTTGGCCGTGCCGCCACTGCAAAACGCAAGTTACATCCTTGGCCCAGCTGCAGCCCATGAACAGCGTCGTATCACGCGAGCCACCGAATGGAACCTTTTTCTAGTTTCCTATTAGTTAGTAATTTGCAAAAGCAGCCGCGATGCTGCAGGGAACCCTAACCACCATCGGAGGTTGAACCATGTAGATTGAACCGTACACAACAACAAAGCACTTTACTTCATTACTGGCTCTCATAAAGAAGATTACCCTAAAATACCCCCGGTCCTGGAGCAGCCGGCCACACGTGCCGATATGATACAGCGAGACTAATCCTCGGCTTATGAACGCAGGAAAGAATTAGTACGGGCGACGCAACGCCTCAGATGGTGATTACAATCCCACACAGCGGAGTTGGTGGAGGGCACGGGAGGAACCGCGCAAAGGGGGTATAACACGTCCCGAAAGCCGCGAAGTTAAAAACAACCATAACAGCCTATGATAGGCGTCGCCTTCCTCAGCCGCTAAAGTGGGGCCCAACCAACCGCAGCGAAAGACTTAATTTCCTCCTGTCATGCTTGCATCTGTCACACCACGAATTCTCCGGTCATTACACATAAGTTACCACGGTTTTCACCGCACACGCCCAGCGAGTATGAAACAAACAATAGCTGCCCGGTCAACTGCACATCACAGCCTCTACACAGCTCCTCCTCCACCTCTTCTTCCACCTCTTCCTCCTCCTCCACCTCCTCCTCCACCTCCTCCTCCTCCTCCTCCTCCACCGCTTCCTCATCGTCATCATCACACATTCAACGTGCGCTCGTAATCCTCGATGCTCTTGAACAGCTCGCTGAAGTTCCCCTTGCCGAAGCCGCCGCACCCCGCCGCCTGCTCCGTACCCACCACCGCCCCCGTCGTGGGCTCCTTGACCTGCACAGGGGAGGGAGACACGGGCCGGCCACCCCTCGTCAACACACCGCATATCCATATATCCACATCCGCACCAGTGCGCCCGGCGGTCAGTCATCACACAATTCAACAGGACTGCACAGGCAGGAAAGTCAGAACCCGGAAATCCAATCCACTAACAAGCAGCGTGAGGAAGAAAATACCAGATCCAATAAAAACGCACAAACGAACCACACACATGGGGGGTTCCATGGCATTTCTCAGAGCCCCCAAAACAGGAACTTAATGAACCTTTATCAATTCCAACCCGTAACACTAACGCCTGGTCTTGGGTTTGTGTTGTGCCTGCCAGCCTGCCAGCCAGCCAGCCAGCCAACTAACAACCCGCCACCCAGCCACCACCCAGCACCCACCTCCCGCTCGCAGCCAACTCGCTGAATGACCTCTATGAAGACTGTGGGCCGGTCCCCCAGCGGCTTGGTGAAGATCTGCAGCAGCACGCCCTGGTCGTCCCGGTCCACCAGGATGCCCAGCTCCTCCACCTCCCTGCGAGATGAACAACAGTTGGAATTGGTTGGTTTGTTAGTTGGCTGGGAAAGGGGAAACATAGGGTTTGAGTTAGGAAGGTGGGAAAGGAGAGGAGGGCCATCTGGCAGGAGGGCCGCTGCAGCTGCGGCAGCCGCGAGCGACGTGGTGGCTGCGGCACGTCACAATTCTTTGCGTGGAGGGCTCTTCCCTTCAAAGGGAATACTCCTTTTCAAAGCAGCGTAACCAGTTCATCCCCCCTATCTTCGTGCGCTGCTTACTTGTACTGCATGGGAGTGAGCGTGTCGCCAATTTTCTTGGGCAGCTCGCGATAGTACTTGTCGGAGGGGCGGGGCATGAACTCAAAGCCGCCCATGTCGCTGCGGGCCCGCATCTCCCTGTAGTGTGGTTTCCACAAGGCAGTGATGGTGGGTGGTGGGGGGGGGGGGAGGCGGAAGGGGGATGGAGGAGGACGACGACAAGGCGGCAACATGATGGCAACTAGACGACACACGAACACCACCAGGTATATGAGCATCAGGGTTCGACACCCCGTACGGAGCCCGTAAGTTTTTGGCCTTTTTTCGGTATCCCCGTACGGGCCCGTAGGACTTTGCGGTGGCCCCCGTAAGGATTTTGGGGCGCGAAGCGCCCCGTACGGGGCCGGCCCCGGACCGGCCGAAGGCCGGTTACGGTGGCCCCCCGAAGGATTTTAAGGATTTATAAGAGGCCGTACGGGCCCGTAGGGGAGAGGACGGACCATATAAAGGATAAGGCCACACACTTGGCAGACATAATTCAAATTGCAATATTTAACTACACTTTTCATAATACTTTTATAACTTCTGGTCTGTAACATCCAGCGATGGCAGACAAGGAGTCGTCAGGAGGTGACCAAGGGCCTCCTAAGCCACTGCCCTCCAAGAAGCGCGCCACCTTAAAATTAATTTGAAGCCATACGGAGAGGATGATAATGAGGAGGTTGCGACTGACCCAGAGATTGAAGTACTGGTACAAGCAACATACCCCGCTAGTGACGATGAGGCTTTTAGTGACAGTGACTACGAGACCGACGTAGAACGAGATACCGATGAGTCGTGCGTGGATGAGGAGGAGGACGAGGAGGACGAGGATGAGGAGGACGAGAAAGAGGAGCAGAAGGGATGGGCGGCCGCGGCGGCCAAGGCGCTTGGCTTTCACTGAGTGTGCCGTGTCCCCGAGTGTAATGGTTCACGAAAAAACAACGAAAAAACGATTTACAGGGCAAAAAAAATGCAAAGCGTCACTTTCCACAGCGTTTCAGCCAAGGACAGTGCCCCCGTAAAGGTTTTGCGGGGGTTACGGGGGCCCCCGTAAGGTTTTCGGCCGGTACAGGAGCCTGGTACGGGGGCCCCTCCGTAAGGAAAATTTGGGAGGTACGGGGGAGCCCGCAAGTTCCAGGAAGGTCAGTGTCGAACCCTGATGAGCATGCGACCCGACCCGACCACGACCCGACCCGCACCGGCATGACGCAACAATCCAAATATGGAATGCCATTCCATCCATCCATCCGACTGACCGATCCATTACCATGTTTTCCGAACTCACCACAGGCAAGCGGGCGGGGATTAGGCCCTCACATAGCTCATGAAAACCCGAAACCCGGACACGCCAGCCATCCCAATCCATCCCGCTTCCCCTCCCCTCTCCGGGTTCCTTGTGGTCACCTTAGGGTTGCGAAGATGTCATTGGTGAGTAGGGCTAGGTGCTGCAGCCCCGGCCCCTCGTTCTGCTCAAGGTAGGTTTGGATCTGGCTCTTGCGGGGAGTGCCAAAGGTGGGTTCGTTGATGGGTAGCAGCACAGCTTCGTTGTTGCTGGCCAGCACCTGTATGGCGGACGGAGCAAAATGGTATAGAGAGCGTGGAGAGGGGGCCGACGAGACGGGGGAAGGCGCGCAGGAGAGGCAGTTATTCTCCTTGCAGCACCTACCATGCTGTTCAGACCGCTGTCCACCGTGCCCACATCCTCGGCCACGAACTCGGCAAACTCATGGAAACCTGGGGGTGGGTGGGTGTTCGCGTGGGTGGTGATGGGCGGTGTGCGGTTGTGTGGGGTCACGACTCGAACGACCGCCAACTCGGCCGACGGCGGCATCTGGTATACTTGTGTGTGTGTGCACATGTACTTGGAACAACAGGGCACCCGGGAATCGTGATGTCCCTGATAATAGCAAATAGGAAGGGGAAGGAGGAGGGGCAGGTCCTGAAAGGGAAGACGAATGCCAGAACGGAAGCGGTACCTCCGCCGCCGCCCCCGCCGCGCCGCAGGACGATTGCACACGTGTCCAGCCCAAGCCAAGCCAAGCCAAGTCCTGTTTCGTCCATCGAGAATTACCCCTTCAGTCCTGGCCGGCCTACGACACCGACACCCCCTCGAGGCGGAACCAACCACCCCCAACCGCAAGAGGGATTTCCCCCTGGGTTGCGCATATCGGGCCCCCCCTCCCTCCGTCCCAACCACCAGGAAGTGACCTTCCCAACCCTCACCCCGGCAACACCCCACCTTCTCGCACACATCTAGAGCTCCAGACTGGACCCACGGAAAGTAGGTTACCACCCCACCCCACCCCACCCGGAACACATAGACGAGACTCGCAGAGATAGACACGGACAACACACACGTACAATACTGGCGGCACACCCATGCAACCGTGGCAGCAGCCCCACCCCGCTCGGACTTCCCCTCCCCTCCCCTCTCCTCCCCCCCGTCCCTGCACTCGCCATCTCACCCGTAAACCCCATGACGTACTCCACAGCCTTTAGCAGCTCGTGTGTATTGCCCACCGCGTGGTCCACTCGCTGCAGCCCGTAGCTGATGGCGGGGGAGTCCGGCAGCGGGGTGTAGCCCGCCAGGAAGGGACCGGTGAAGCTGCCGCTCACGTACCTGCCACCGCCACCGCCACCACCCGCGTTGCCGCCACCACCCCGCCACCACCGCGACCGGCAAATGGGTCATAGTAAATAGGTCACAAGTCGCGGCAGTAGGACCCGTAACAGTATATATCCCCACCATACCACAGGGGGGAGGGAAAAGGAACGCTGGCGATCATTAAGGCAGCCAGAGATAGAGGTAGGTGTGCACACACCATACATGACAACACCTACTATACTTGCAAGCACTGCCAAGCACTGCACATCGCACTGGAACGCACCTCAGTACGACATCGCCGTATAGTAGCACCTCCGCAACGGTCTGCGTGGTGCCAGTGGCCTCGTCCGTCAGCTCTTGAGGCGCCAACACGCCCTTGCCGCCGTCGGCAACAGAGACCTCGTAAGCAGCCCGGGCGTCCTCCACCAACAAACCTGAGAAGAAAGGAAATGCCACTCACTCTTATAAAACTGTGAGCGGAATTGTAAGCATAACTGCAATTTGTTAAACCTGAGAGTTTAACTGGACTGCTGCATGTGAGGAAGTGTGTGGGGCATGTGGGGACTTGCCCTCCCCTATTTGGGGCGAGCAGGGACCCAAGCTGAGGGCGGATGGGCCCCTCTAATCCCCACGACAGTCATTCCAAATCTCCCGGCACGCGCGACTCCTCCTAGTACACACACACACACAGACACACACACCTTACAGGCCATGCTGCGATTCCCATGACTCGCAAGCACGCAGGCGCATGCTGCTACGGTTCCTGCAGCGTATGCCGGGAGCCCCCGAGCCCAACACTCATCCGGAACACATGCACAAGTGCGCGCGCGCGCAGACAGACACACACACACACACACACGCTTATCTCGCCATTTTAAACGCGTTTTTGCCCTGGCCCTGTGCCTGTCCCCCACTTACCCACTGCCTTCACGCCCAGCCCGTGGCAGTTGACGAAATCGTACGCCTCATCTACTCGGTAGTGGCGCAGCGGTGTGCCCTCACTCACTGCCGCGCACTTGCGGGAGTAGGGGGCGGTGAAGGTGAAGACCAGGTCGTTGCTGCGTAGCACGTAGCTGGCGTAGAGGGTGTTGTTGGTGGACTGATCGGATTTGGCCACCAGGGTCATACCAAGGCCGTGCTGGAACCTGTCACAGGTGGAAGTGGGGAGTCGGAGGTCGGGAATTGAGGTTGAAACAAGCAGCGGTCATAGCGTTAGCGGTTAGGGTTTTGATTGAGGACAAGGCCCTGACTCAAGGCAGCGAGGTAGGAAATGGGGGAAAGGGGGTAAGTCCAGTAACGAGAAGCTAGACTCGTAAGGCGGTTGTGTAGGAGTGGGTGATGTGCTGGCATGGAAAAGAGGGCGGGGCAGTGAGAAGGGATGTTGAGGTAAGGGACGGTCGTGCTTGGGAGCTTGGGTAGGAGAGGCCTGGGCTCCAAGATAATCAAAAGCCGAAACATAATCTTAAGCGCTGTCCGAAAGATTTCAATTGGAGCAACACCGACGCCTTCGCATAAATCCTCCTGAGCTGTGTGTCCACTGCGCGCCAAGCGGCGGACTGAGACGACTGGGACATCCGGTACATCTAGCATCGCCGCCGAAAAGCTAGGAAACGCTGAATGCGCATAACTTGATACGCACCTCTTAAACGTATTCGTTGCATCAGCGCACCAAAATTCAATATGATGGAACTTCTGCACAGCAAACTTATCGCTCCTCGGGTTGTGGCGCACGAAGTTGTGATAGCCGACAAGCTTAACTCCCCCTTCTCGCCCTCCAGGAGTGGACGCTCCGCCGGATCCCATGTTGCTTGCCCCGAGACTGTTTCTATAAATAGCCTCAATATAAGCTGCAGCCAATACAATGTAGTGTGACAAAAGAATTTACTTGCAAGCAAAACTAGGCACTATACGGAACGGTTGGGGTCCTGTATAAAATGTTCACACGGCAGGTCGTCAGCATCTGCGCAAGTACTGCGTCAGCTCCAACGGGCCGTTTCTCCATTACCTCGAACAACTTCGGACAAGCAACAGAAGTCCAAACATGTTTACAGCACTATTAATTACCGGAGAAACGCATTTGAAATGGCCGATGCAAGTTTACGTGGATATGTCCCCAGGGTCACCAGTTCATTGAGAAGTGTCTAGTTCTTAGGAAAGCCCAGTGAGTTAGGCTTTCATTTTATTTGTCTAGCTAGCCCATAGGGCAGCAAGCGAAGAGAATGTGTGGGGATACATGCGCATCTCGCTGCGCCAGCCCTACCTCAATGAGCGGCAATGTGATGCAATTATAAGGATTTAATGGAAACGCCATTTTCTTCCGCACAGTCGACTGCCGATGTGTTTTGCATGCGGCGTGTAACCGTGCAGAGAATGAAATGAAAACGCGTGCGATGACAGCTTCCGTACGATAAGCGCTGTTGTTCCAAAGAGGTGGAAATCGTTGGGAATGACATTCTCATTTAGTTCCTTACCTTTCGTACTTCAAGCTGTAAGAGTCTCTTTTGCTGCGCTTAGGCCGGGTGGTGCACTAAAGTCTAAACACGGGGAACACAACTAAACTTATTCTTTAACGGAATGCAGCGCACTACACATACGTGGCCTACTGTACATAAATGGTAATTCATTAGGGCGGAAAGACAGCCTTTCTGATCTTGTTGAGTGGGCATGGCCACCGGGAACTATTCATGGCACGAGTTTAACGAATGGGCAAGGGATATCAAGGAGCACACGGACAGGATGCCGGGAGCCAGAGCAATACGAGAGTAAGGGTTTGCGCCCTTCATTCAAAGCTTGGGCGCTGCACAAGAAGAAGGGGACATTTGTCATCGGCCTGACAAAATGTAGTGCCCCTAGAGTGCAAGGATTTGGCACACTCCTTCAATAATCTTTGTGTCCCGCACCGTACGCTCGCCCGGCGTAGGTGGTGGGATGTTAACGCAAAGCATGCCTGGCCCGACCCCGCAAGCCGGCCGTCTGCAGAACGTGCTATTCGCCACACAAGAGGTAACAGATGCTAGTTTAGTACAGGGCGAGCTGTCCACAGAAATTTGGCAAAGCCTTTGGATTTTCGAATGTCGTATGCAGGCCTACGCACAAAGTTTGCGGTCCGGGACTATTTCCGCATGTACCGAACGCGGCGCAAGCAGGAAATCACGCGACAGGTGAGCAGCAAGTGGATTTCTGTACATTATCAACGACGGGTGTGTGGTTTGGCCGGGCTGCGGCATTTATGCGTTGCTTCCCCATGGGCCAAAGGAGACGTTTCTTGGCGCTGGCCTCGCGCAGAGATAGCAAGGCACGCGAAGTTCGCAAAGTTCCCTCGTGTCATCCTGCGACCACGTAGCACTAGGGCGCTTTATTAAAAGTATCGCTATGGTGCCCGCCTCATGCCTCAGACATGCGCACAGAAGTCGAGAGGACAACCCAAAACCAGCGACAAGGCGGACGATTGCCCAGGATATGGCAACTGCAGCAACGAGGAACAGCGGGGTGTTGCCGAGGCCTTAGCAAGCTTGTTGCCTGAAATGAATCACCCTCCGAAGCGCACGCGGTGCGTACCTTCACATTTTCGTTCGGAGGGTGCGACGATGTCTGACGGGCCTCGCAGCAGCAGCAGCGGAACCATCGAAGATGACACGGGCAACGGCGACGCCGGCGCTGGCAAGAGGGATGAAGTACAGTCAGCTAACGGCGGTGCTGACAGCCATGAAGGGGCCTACAAACACCAGCGTAGCAGAACCCATTCTGCCTGGCGACAGCAGTCATCCTCCGGGGGATTGATATCATCCCATGGCGGGGGCACTGCATCGGCGCCTTGTCAGGTGCCGCCATCCAAGCAATCGAGGTTAACCGAGCGTGGAGGGGGTTCTTGTGAAGACCGCAGCGGGGGCCTGCAGAAGTACGACACGCTGCACGGAGTTCGCCGCAATGCAGCAGCAGTGCCAGTTCCACTGCACGAGCATGACGCGCGCAATCCCATGGGCCTCCTGCGTTACCTGCCAACCGTTGGTGGGAATCCGTTACACGCCCGCTTCGCACATCCCGTGGGGACCTTGCTGCCGGAGGCTTTGCAGATGCCTATGCTACATCAGTTGACCGTGATCCCACACACACAGCTCGCAACCAATAGATATCAGCAAGAGGCGTCGTTAGCTAGAGAGGTTGCACACGAAGGCTTCACCGTTAAGCGGCTTGGGGGTCTCAATCACCTTCCCTCTCCCTCCCCAGGCGCTAACCTACAGCCAGGTGTGCCTGTCCGTAGCCAGTGCGTTCATGCAGCAGTGGTACTGGCTGCGGCGCCAGCCGTGGAGGCGAGGGACTCGCAGCTGCGCCGGGGCCCCCTGGCGCCTCTTGGTAACGCGCAGTGTATCAACACATCTGGTTGCGAGATCGCCAACCCCGTGCCCAGCCATGCTGTCCAGCAAGCCGTGGAGATGCGCCGCTCCGGTGAATGCGTCACGCAGCCCGCTGTGGGCCGTCATACCCGGCACCCCGGCGTTGCTGAGGCCCTGACGCGGAAGGAAACACGCGTCCGTGAGCGCGTCGCCCCAGACGACGGGTATCGCAAGCGCCCCAGGAAGGCAACAGTTGATGTGAATCACGCCAGCGTTGAAGGCAAGGCGCAGGTCTTGGCCGGTGTGGAGAATAACCAGATATTACTCCAAGCAAACAAGGGTAAGATGTCGCCGGTATTGGACAGCCGTGCACCGCTGAAGCAGGCTCCCGCGTCCTCGTCTCGTGAGTCCTTGGAAGCTACCGCCAACGTGATCACCTCGTTTCCCAAAGCTCTCCTCAGGTGGCCGAAGGATGGTGAGCCGTCCCCAAATGAACTATTGGGCCCAGCTTGGGGCGGCCTGGGCTCCACTGTCCTCCTTCGGCACTTGCTGAGCAGCGGTTTCGGAGCCGTCATGAGCCATGAGCTATGCTTGGATCCTACACGGCAGGCTGGCGAGCACACCAATTGGCATGTTGGATCGACGGCTGAGATGGGAACCTTCGTGCCTGTGGAAGACCAGAGCAGCGGCGACAGTCGTCATGCAACGGGAGCAGCTGACGAATGTGCGGACGGCGAGCCGGTGGGTGGTGTCGGGCAGCAGGAGGCTTCACTCCGCCAAGATTACGAGTCGGTGCTACACCCTGATCAGGAATTGGAGGACCCGGGTACCGGGCCCATGTGGGTTCCATTTAATGCCCTGGCTCAACAAGGCTATAGTAATGCTGCGGCGTTGCGGACTGGCAACACTCTGTCAGGGTTGGTTGGCCCGCTTGCTGCGACTCATTACCTTCCTGAGAAGCAGCGGTTGCCTTTCCCGTTCATGCAGTTGCCGGCCCTGCAGCAGCCGGCCTACCTGCCTAGCGCACTTCTTGGCGGCAGCGCAGGCCTTCCGGCGCTGGCTATGCCGTTGGCGACTGCCTTCCTGCCCTGGGGACTTGCGAGTGCGCCTGGCGAGTTTGTGAATGCTTTCGTTGGTAACCTCGGCCAGGATGCCTTTCGTTCGACTGGGGCATACAGGAGGTACCTCACCGCAGCCGCTGCGCATGCCGCGGGGGGTGCGTACTTGTAGACGGTCTTTATGTTCAATTCCGGAGGCTGGTGTGTTCAGGGATTTGTATAGTGCTGGGGTTGGGCTGAGCTGCCCGTGGCCCGCGCAAACTCGGCGATGCGGAATGAGCGGTCTTGCCAACGTGCAGGACCAGCGGTTATTCTTGTGGTACGTCCTAAGGGCGTCTATAATAGTTTCGAGCTCATCACTTGCAGGGTTGCGCACGCTGTTTCATTCCAAAGGACAGTTTTTATTTCCTGAAGTGTTTTGGTCGTCCCAGTATGCGCGCTGTGGAGCACGTACAGACAAGAACCTGGTACAGACTGTGGCTGCGGCGTCCTGCGGCCTCTTGGGGGTGCCATTGAGCACACAGTCTTTTTCTGTGCCATTGAGCATGCAGATCACAATGCATTTTCGCTTTACTGTCACAATTGTTGCTTTTTGAAAGTTGCAGCTGCATAGCTATATCTTTCGTGCAAGCAAACGTGGCTGGCTCCACCACCGAGCTTCGTTGTTGCCGGTTTTGTGCTGTCTAAAGTGATCTTGCTTGCCGTCAAAAGCTTTCGTGTGGCTTCAACATGCACCTAATCCGAACCTGCTTTCATAATCCGCTCCAGTGCTGTTTCATTTCTGGGGTTCTGCAAGCGCCCTGTAGGATGATGATGCTCAGGCAACTCTAGGGGCAGTGTTACCTGCGTGCGACCCCACCACGCGTTTTAGAAACAGTTGTGTCCGCAGCAGTTGGCCATAAGAGGCAGGTGCTTGTGAGAGTCAGTAAGGGCTCGACGCCCTCACGGCTGTAAGACGCTGTAAGGAGTGACGGGAAGCTGCCCAGGATGGGACAACTAATCCGCATTTTGTAGGTAGGAATCATGTACAGCGAAACTCTTGACGAAGTGAGTAAATCTGTCAACTCGGCAGCGGAAGACATGCACTTGGCTTCCCCGGGCCTGAGTGACTGTACTGGGGTTGTTATGCCTGCCTGAGGATCACAGGGCTCCATAAACAGTATTGCCTTAATAATATTGCGTACCTACCTAGTACCTGGCGCTGTACACAAGGCCTGGGCACGACACGTCCTCCCATCCAACCCTCAAGTTCAGTGACGAGCAGTGCAATACCTTAGAACACGCGACGTTTTCGTGGTTAAAAAACAATGTTACCTTTCAACAGGAGTGGTACGCTTAAATGTCGGGCATGTACGAACACGGCGCACCTCTTAGCCAGGCGGAGACCTGTGGCCAGTTCAAAGTACAACCGCACTCTTAACACCGGGCATGTCTATCCTTGCCGGCCGCAGTAATGCTCCGCACCACACTCCATATAAGCGCTCGTGGGAAACCCCCTTTTCAGCTCGTACCCAGCCGGAGCATCAGGCCTGCCAAACCGCCACGGAGATCGCAGAATACTCGACGCCGCCTTGTGTCGTTGGCCGTCGCCCCCATTGTTGTCGAAGTCGCCCCCTGTGCAGGCTGCCCCAGCCGCAGCCGCGCCGCTCAGCTATAGACCCGGATGCGGATGCTGACTGGCTCCCGGCATATGGGGCAGGCGGCCAGCTTCTCCCCGCAGGAGCAACAAGTCTGGTGCCCGCAGCCAAACACCAGGCCCTTGCGCAACTCCCAGCACACCGGACACAGCAAGTCTCGCTCCGCTGCGGCCTGAACGGGAACGTTCGCGTGTGCTGTGTCATATGGCAGGCCAGCATCATCTGAAGACGATAGGAGGCCCCGGCGCGTGCACTTTTTGTGGGTGTGGAATTGATGTCGCTTGGAATGATTCCCAACGATAGGAATGTGGGAAGACAGGAAAGCACACGAATGAACGCGCTCCTGGCAACACGGCGCAGCTGCATCGTTCAATCACTTGAACCTGACGGAAGAAATTACTGGCCTAAAGCCGTTGCATTAACGTACCGATAGTGTTATGTCGCCTATGCTGCCATGTCATTCAAGCCATTCTTCAGGTTTACGCTCCGGCCTCGCTACACACGACCGTGGCTCCTCCCCCGTTCCTTTTGCTTTGCAGTGTCCAGTGACCATGCAGTCACTCCCCAAGAGTTATAGGGCCCTGCCCCAGCCAGCGCGTCAGCTAACCCTCTCTATCGCAACACCATACGCGGAAAATCAGCATGCGCCCTAATTGGGCCCTGGACCGGCACGGTAGCCGAACACCATCCAACCCCTCCCAGTCCACTCTGCAGGCACCTCCCAGTCGGCCCGGCTGTCTCGCTCACCTAATTCTCAGCATCCCGCGCCCCAGAAGCCCCAACCACCCACCTGCAGCTGTGCAGCACGCACGCGGCTCAGCGCCGCCTCCATCCTGCCCGCCAGCTCTGCCAGCTCGTCCGTGCCCATTCCCTGGAGCGCCCCCGGCTCGGCTTGCCACTGAGCCAAGTCGCGCCGTAGCACCGTCGTGGCCTGCCAGAGTGCGAACAACACCCAGATGGGACGCAACGCAAATGCCGCCCGGCCATGGGATAAACAGGCATCGGTTACAATATGCACCGCTTACGTGGCCGGCATGACAGCGGATGGTGATAGTGGATTTTGCTGTCATCAATCTTGTGGTCTGCGGGTACCAGCAGAGTCCGAGTACCAGCTCAGCGCCCCACTCCTCCAAGCTTGCCTGAATGCCCTAAAGCCTCCCTTCCCTTCTCTTCCCGTTTCCCAGTCACAAAACCGAAATCCCATCCTCCGGCCACGTGCGATTTTCCCCTATCCCAACCCCGCCACTGTCACCTGCTCCTGCATCCGCCTCTGCTCCGACAGCAAGTCCAGCAGCCGCCCCACCTCCCCCTGCAACTCCGACTGGGAGGCCTGACAGCGGAGCAACTGGCCCTGACAACAAGGCAGCAACCACAGGAACGCGGGAGGAGGGAGGACAGGATTTATAAGAGACCACCGGCGCAGACGCTAACGGGGGCGCCCGAGTCGCACAATCAAAGGCGAGGACAGTATCAAAGCTGTAGACGCTCGCGGGGACGCGCCCTCCCTCCTTCCCGCTCTTACCTCAGCCTTACCCAACCCCGCGCTTTCACAGCGACCGTGTCACTCGATCCTGTCCTCCACGCCTCGCAATCACCTGGACCCCGCATAAGTTGCATAAGTCGTCCCCGATCCCCACCTCTACATCCTGGTCAACTATCCCACCTGCAATACACGCAGCTGTTCTGCCTGCTGTTCCCGTGCCGCAAGGCACTCCGACCGGCAGACCACCTGCCCTAGCGTGCCACCACAGTCGGCACCGAAGCCGCCGCCACCGCCGCCGCCGAACCGACAGGCCGCAGTCGCTGATGTCAGTGCAGGAGGGTGCAGCGGAAAGGCCAGAGGACGACGGCTGCGGGTGGCGGTGCTACTACCCGTGTGCCTGCCGCCGCCGCCGCCACCACCACCTGCCGCCAGCAGCGGCTGCAGCAACCGCAATTCGGCAGGTGAGCGTCCGGGAGCCAGGCCGCCGCCGCCGCCAACAAGCGCCGCGTCCCAGCCACCATAGCTCACCTCTCCACCACCACTTGCGCCGCCAATACCGCCACTTCCACGTCCACCATCATCCCCGTCATCGCGATTTTGGTTCCGTGTCCCCGGGGTCGGCCCGCTGGTTCTGCCGCCACCACCACCGCCGCCAACCAGCTCCGCAATCCGCTCTGCCGCGCCACCACTGGAACTGCCATCAGTTCCCCGACCTCCCCCTATCAGCCCGCCCGCCAGTTCGGCTGCCAGTGCAAGGTCGCGGAGTTCCGAGTCCAGATCCAAACCCAGATTCCAACTTGGATCAAGATCTCGATCGAGATCCAGGTCCATATGCGTGTCGTACTCCTCCAGGCCCGCCGCCAGGTCAGCTAGCAGCCCCTCGTAGCGGGGCAGCCGACGCCGCGACTGCTGCTCCTGCTGCTGCGGCGGCGGCTGCCGAGCCTCGGGCACCTGCCAAGGAGGAGCCGCCGCCCACCTCCCGGTCGTCCTCACCGCCTCCCCACCCACGCCCGTGTGTGCCTCCGCGGTCTGCTGCTGTAGGCCATCCCCGACGCCGTCCCCTCTCTCCCCGGCCGCTTCACTGGGACTTGTTGGCGCCGCCGCCGCGTCCACTGCAGCTGCAGCCGCAGCTGCTGCAGCTGCTGACCCCCGTATCCTCCCCCATAGCTTTTGGAGGAGTATGAGCAACAGCTTGCGGCCAGCCGCCAGGATGCCGTGTTGGCAGGCGTGCTCTAGGCGGCCGCGGCGCTGTTGTACCTGGCGTAGGTGATCCACTCGGAGGGAGTTGGGGAAAGAAATAAACGGCGAGCCACAGGAAGAGTTGTTTAGGACAAGAGGACAAGCTAACACAGACGCCGCCGAAATGCGAACGTGAATTCCAGAGGAAACCCACGGCAGTGTAACTGTGTCTGCGCGCACGCGCGTGTGTGTGTGTGTGTGTATGTTGTGTGTGTGTGTGTGTGTAAAGGAAACGAAGCGGTAGGGATATGTGTACGGGAAAAAGGAAGGTCGCCCTCCTGCAATAAAATCTTCCTACCTCTCCTCCTTCTTCACACCCTTGCATTTATATTACACACTTCCCCCCGCACACACTTCCCCCCGCGCACACACACACACACACCTGCACCAGCTGCGTCACAAGGTGCTGCACCCGCTCACGCAGTCCCTCAGGCAGCGCTGCAACAGCCGCGGAGTCCACCAAGCCAGTGGCGTCTGCCATACCCTCCGCCGCGGCCAAAGCCGCCGCCACGGGCAGCGGCGAAGCCGCCACATGCTCCTCCTCCTCTCGTCTCTTCTCCGCCATTACCACCGCCACCTCCCCTTCCTCCTCGCCCGGATGAAGGTGAGGGTCCCGATGCACACCCTGGTGAAGAGGCAGAGGCGATCAAAGCGTTGGAGCAAGCGGCTCGAGCCGACGGCTTTGCAACAACCTGCTTTGGGAGGTCAGCCACGCAGGGACTGAGACTGGGATCGGGTATTTCCGGTATTTCCTTCCTTATCGGGCAGGTACATGCGGACAAGACGTACATACATGCATACGGAGGAATGCACTCATGGAGATACGGGCCGCCGGGGTACCGCAAACCTGCGTTTCTGAAGAAGAGGCTGCCAGCCCTGCCGTCGCCGCAGCGACGGATCCGGAGCAACAGATGGAACCCGGAGACCTGGATCCCAGCTCCATCCCAGCAGCAGCTGGACTGTGACCTGCCACACGACGCACGGGTACCAGCCGGGGTTGGCGGAAAATCATATCTTCATGTGCAAGAAGCACGAAACAACTGCCGACGTCCAAAGCCGCTAACCTCCCGGAGCTGGGGGCCGGGATTAGCCTAATGTGTTGGTTAGCTTTTAGCTGAAATGAAAGAAAAAGCGGCATCAGCTTAATAAAGTATACACTCACAAGCGCACTGGGGGCCTTTTTACCCCTTCAGGGTTGATGTCTCTGGCAAACGTAAACCCAAAGGCAACTGCGCTAAACGGCATCACACGGACATTTAATGGAAAGGCGTTTTGCACAATTATGTTTCCCAAAAAGAGGTTTATTAAGCCGCGCATGCTGCCAGAGCGCAAGTTTCAGCGACGGGGCAATGCTTTTGGTGCACATAAGTGGCACGGGATTATCATCCCAAGAGCAAACAGCAACGAGGTTACGTTGGATGCAGTGTCGATTCTCTTCCCGGACAAAGGGTGGGAGGTATTTTGCCCCGTTCGCGAGACGGCCCGAGACGGCTTTGGGCGAAAAGCCAAGCGGTTGAAGACGGAGGTGAGAGCTGAACGTGCGACGAGACCTGCTCGCCCTGCTCGCCCCCAATCCCGCATACACCACTACACACACGCACAGATACCTGGCGAGGCGGCGCCGGTAGGCCTGGGCGGTGTTCGCTGCGGCCGTCTCGACGGAGAGCAAAGTAAGTGCTTCTGCGGCTGCAGTTGCTGCTGCTCCTGGTTATGGTTGTGTTGGGGTTCGCGGCTCGTGACGCCTGGACTGCAGCGGACGCCTGACGCCGGTGGCGCCGACAGCGACGGCGTTGTTAGCCGGGGCTGCGGAGCGGCTGCCGAGGCGTCCGCAAAAGCGGAAGCCGCGGTCCCCAATGCTGAAGCCGCCTCCTCGTCCCGCAGGCTCAGCTGGATGGCTAGCGCCAGCTGCAAATCGTCATCCACGACCACCGACGCCAGCTCCGCGTCTCCGCTGGAATCCTCCAAACCCGTAATATCGGCTGCGGCTGCGACGGCTGTATCCACACCGAGTCGCGGCGTTCCCGTCTGCTCTTGCACGGACTGCTGGGTCGGCTGTTTCTGCAACGGCGGCGGCTGTGTTGGGGCCCTTAGCACGCCCCAGGCAGCCAGTCGCTGCAGGGTGTGACAGCGCTGCGTGTCCAGTCGTGCCAGAGTGGATGCGAGCTCAGCGGGTCCCGGGTAACCGCTGTGGCGGCGGCAATCGCCCACGTCGTCCAAGAGGGCCTACAGAGGCGAATTCATAGCACTGGTGGTGATGGATGGTGGGATAGGAAGCATCCTTCCAAGGCCAAAGGTTTCGGAGGGCAAAAGTCTAAAAAAGAACAGAGGCCAGGGAAGAGCCAAGGCAAGCGACTATGGTGAAGCGCCTCCAATCCCGGTCGGGAAAGTTGGAGGAAGGGAAGGGCAGAGTAATGGAAACCAGTCCCATGCGGCCTCGTCTGCCTCTGCCCTACCCTGCCGCATTTCGTGCTACACCGTCTCCTGAACGGAAACGGGAGACGACCGGATGAGACGGGGCGAGGAGGAACGGAACGGGGCCCCGGCTATGGTCCACTGCCTGTGCCTTTTTTCGTCCTCTAATACAGACGGTATGCTCTTGCACGCACGGTAGCATACAAATGTGTGTGAATCCGTGTGGCAAATTGTGTAAATGACTCACTACCAAAAGCGGACCTGCTGCCACATCAGCTGCCCCACCAGACGGTGCTCAAACGCGACGTTAGTCATTGCACGATTTCGTGATGTGGGTCAAGGCTACTTCTAGCAGATGTTGCCAAGACAAGTTAGGAAACTGACTTGCAAAAGGGCAAAAGGGCAGCAGGGATACATGCAAACAAAACGTGACCTTTTATAAGTATAAATTTCCAAAGCTAGGCGCCGCACCATATGTCGACACGGGCGGCGCCGGCAGGTCTGTAGCCGCGCTGGCCCTTCACAGTCTCTGCTGGCGGCCAGGGAACACCGTGAGAATGCGAGTTTTCAACTTATTCCCATCGAACCCCTTTACCTGCATCACCCCAACCGACTCCGCTAGGAAGCGGCGCAACAAGCGTGGCCGGATCAGCAACGAGTCGCTAAGGGCCAGCCAATCGCCGCTGCCGCCCGCGTCCTTCCAGGCAAATTGCAGCAGCCCCACCTGCATCAGGTGCCGTACCGGACCCATAAAATATGGTGGGGCCGCAATCGCGTACCGGTCGCAATTGTGTGCAATTTTGGTTTCGGTTGTTCCTCCCGGGCGAACTAGTGAGCTGCCAGTGGGCGGTTGGGATCACAGGCAGCTGGAATCACAGAACTACACGCGACGCGCGACGTACACGCACATGCACAAGTACGCAATCCGGGTGCGCGCAGGTATGCTATTTGCGTTTGGATATGTATGCATACGCGACATTGCCTTCTCATACGCACGCACGACAAAGGACAGGGACATAAGCCTGAGTGGGCATGCATTTCCATGCAGGGACCCCTGTAAGGCACTGCTGTTTCTAAACCAATTTGAAGTTTGGCGGCCAGGCCATGGCTTTAACGGTCTATGGGCCGCGAGCCATGGGCAGTGCTGCTGTGCAGGGTGGGTCTCCATAATAGGAGTTCTCGCTTAGGCACACAAGCGCATCACAAGCGCACGCACCAGGCCAGACGAGCACCCGCTGCTTGACAGGAGGGCCAACACCTGCGTAGGCGCCATGACGCCTACGCACGCCGCCACAGCTCCGGCGCCGCCGGCAGCAGGCAATACTCCTGTAGGAGCTGCCACGGGAGAAGACCCTCCGGCATCCGAAATGGCAGGGGGAAAGGAAGAAACCTGGCGTCTAGCAGAGCTAGGAGGGGCGGCGCCCGGTTGGGAGGAGGCTTGAAGGCCGTTGTCGTAAGAGGAGCCTGGGCTTTCGGCTGGACCTGCGTAGAGCCAGTTGCTTGTGTCAGAGCAGGACGCTAGGGTAGCTTGGGCTAAAGATGAGAGCTCCGGGTCAAATGCTGCGAGGACCTGCTCCACAAAGCCGCATCTCTGGCAGCCAGATAGCGCCCGGACAGCTGCCAGAAGTTCAGAGCGCGACACTGATGCCACTGTGCGTCGCTGCTCTGTCGTGGGCAAGTTGAGGAGATACTCCGCAGCGATGTCATCAGCTGCCGTGCCCACGCGCTTGCTGGCTTGATGATTGACTTCCATTTAGCAGCCCTTATCGACACCTTGCACTGAAATTGTTTGAGTTTCAGCGGCTCGCTGCTCTTGGAGGCCCGTTTGCTGAAAGAAAGCCAGATGCAGCAGGCGGATACGCGGTCAGCATTTCATCGACGCAACATGCTCTTGGATAACAAGGCAAACGCTTACAGTTTGGCTTTCTAGCGTGGAGCGCTGCATTTCTGGTTCTGCGATGGAGATGGTCTGCGTCTGGCTGTCGCTGACGTTTGTGCGTAAAGTTTGTGTAACTTGGTTGTGTGAAGCTGGTTGAAGCAGACTACTCGTTTGAGTCCCTGTATTTGTCAAAGGTGCAAAATTGGTCTGTGTGCCAACATTTTCTGCGTTGAAATCGCCTGGCGCATCAGGCTCATGTGGCGGAGGAGGCCTATAGTTAACCATTTTCGAGGGACATGCCTCAATACATTAATGGCATTGCGGTAGGAGGGATACATCGCCGGCCAGGTAATAAGGGTTTCACCATAACGGTACGACACACCTTTCCCGACGGAAAATTTTCCAGTTATGCGTTCGCATGCTGTCTCACAGCAACTCTGACCCATTAGCGAAAAAGCGATGTCTGCAGCTGCAGTCTGCAGCTCCCACTAAAAGGACCGGGAGGTTTTCCCTGGCCTGAAGGATTGAACTAACCATAAGCTTAAGGCAGCGCACGAAGGATAAGAGGGAAGGGAAGGAAGGAGAAAGAGAGGAGGCAAGGGGCTGGTTGTCCTTGTCCTTACAATGTTACGTAAATACCCTTCAGAAGCTGGTCACCGACCCCTCAAGTGGCAGACACTCCCCTCCTGATTTCCGCCAGCGCAGACGGTGCGAAACAGAACACAGAGATGCGCACAGTGGAAACAGAGAGGGGGGGAAAGAGGAACGCATGAGGAGTGACAGCCGGTGTAAATAATCATCAAAGAATACAGACCCTTCCTCTTGCACACTCCTCCCCCTCCCCTTTCTTCCCCCATCTGCTTTGTCCAATTGTTCTCATGTAGCATTCATTCACAAGACCGATTGCACATCACCTCACCTTATGCCTTCCATACCGTTGCACACAAATATAAAACTCCTTTGTCGATCCGTTTTGAGCCTGTTTTGATCTTTTCCTCCTTATCTAACGAGGACGCCCGGTCAGTCGAGTCCCTCCCCCTGCACAAGCACCTGACATTGCTGCCCATGTCTACCTAAGGTGCCACACCAAGGTGCCCCAGATCCTACCAAAATCCACTAGCTCTACACCGAATTTACACGTATTTATTTGCGCGTCACTAACGAAGCCTCTAGTAATGCTGCAACAACATGCTCGCCTCCACAGGTATATGCGCACGTCATGCTCATCACAGTCACCGCCGCCGCTACCACAACGAACAGCACCGTCCGCGACCGGTCGCGCACCCACCCACCCGCCCAAATCCTATCTGATCTACTTCTTCCAGTACGTAAGTTTACTCATGTGCCATCATAGCTGGTGTACCTGTACGTGATTCAGAATAACCAGTGACCCAACCAACACAATACAGATTTCCTTCACCTCTTCGCTGCACTCCCCTCCCGTCTGTCACCCCTCAATAACGTCACCATCCCCCGATATCCCCCCAAGACATGAAACCCAATGCCCGCGAACTTCCCTCCCCGTGTGCCAACTTCGCCGACAGCCTCCCCCCTTCCCTTCCTCCTCCCGGATTCGACCTCTACTGGTGTCAAGGAGACCCGGGGAACGAAGGGAAAGTTCCCCTCCCTCCCTCCCTCCCTCAGTTCTACGTCTGGTACACTCTTGCCCTGGCAGCACCTTCACTCGTTCGTGGTTCGTCTTTCCCCCTCCCTCCCTCCTTCAGTTCTACGTCTTTTCCCCTCCCTCCCTCCCCTCCCGTGTTTCGGCGCTTCGGACGTCATCGGCAGTTGCGTCTCTGACTTTTGTAAATCAACAGCATACTATCACCATGTGATCCCCCTTTTTCATCCCGCTCCTCCTCACCGGGAGGTCGATAAGAGCAAAAGAAAGAGTGCCTCCCCACCGGCCCCAACAGCAGTTGCGCCTTTGGACCTCGACACAGTTGATTCTTTATTTCTGCTTCTATTGCATCATCATCAACATCATCATCAACATAAATCACCGTGCATGACTTCCAACCGCAAACATGCACGCACAGCTCCCTCTCAGGGGGGTCTAAGGCAGCCGCCATGACCTTCACGCGACAGCAACGACACTGCCGCCGCCGCCGCCGGCGGAGGAGGAGGAGGCACCGGACGTCGCTCTGCCTTCCATAGGGGGGGCCCCCGCAGCCGCTGACGTCCGCGCCGTCGCCTCCGGCCCAGCCGCCGCGGCGCCACGTCGCGAGGCCAGCCTCTTTAAGCACTCGTCCTGGAGTCTGTGCGCCAGCTGGGGCGGCGGGTGCATAGCCAGCGCGTGCATGGACATGACTAGGTCCACCACATTGCCGTCCGGGAGCACCTGCAGATCCACGTCCTGGGGGGAAGGGAGGTGGGTGGCGAGTGAGTGGCGAGTGAGTGCGTGGCGAGTGTGTGGTGTGTGTGGCGAGTGGCGAGTGCGTGGTGAGTGCGTGGTGAGTGCGTGGTGAGTGCGTGGTGAGTGCGTGGTGAGTGCGTGGTGAGTGAGTGAGTGGCGAATGAGTGGCGAGTGGTGAGTGCGTGGTGAGTGCGTGGTGAGTGAGTGCGTGGTGAGTGGCGAGTGAGTGGCGAGTGAGTGGCGAGTGGTGAGTGAGTGGTGAGTGAGTGGCGAGTGGTGAGTGCGTGGTGAGTGAGTGGTGAGTGGCGAGTGGTGAGTGGTGAGTGAGTGGTGAGTGCGTGAAGAGGAGAACAAAAGGGGGAAATGCGAAGTCATGCGGAAAGTCAAGACGGGAAACAACTAGGCCGATTCGTCCAAAGCCGCAAAATCCCGTAGTAACCGACGAAGAGGGGTCAGGGGGAGGCGAAGGGGGACATGCAGGCGTCTCGACGTGCATACACGTTCGGGTTCGGATAGGCGGTGGCAGTTGCGTCATTACTTTACGGATTTCCTCCCCCACACACACCCACCCATCGCGCGGCCTACCTGTAGTCGCTCCATGAGCTTGTCGCTCCACTGAGGTGCGGGCAGCTGCAGCGTGGCGGCCGCATGCAGCAGGGCCTGCAGGGGCTCGGCGCTGGCGGCGTCCAGTTGCCGCTCGAAGGACGAGTAGGTAAGCTGGAGCCACGAGGCGGGGGGAACCAACTGGGCGCACGCGTGCGTGTATGTGTATGTGTATGTGGAAGAGAGGGAAAGGAGGTGGGAAGAGAGGGGGAAAACGGAGATGGGCGTGTTTGGTTGTGGTTTGGGTGGGCGGGCGGAAACGAGGGGAGGGTGTGCGTGCGGGGTTCGAATGCGTGGAAGGGCAGAATGGCAACGAGGCGCCGCTGATGGGGGAGTTGCGGATGGGGGAGTCAGTGTGGGGGTGGGGGCAGTGAAGGCAACAAGTGGAAAAACTCTGGAGGGAGTGAGTACGACAAAAGTCGGCAGTAGCTGTGCCACACCACAATAGCCGGAGCGGCAGAGGCAGAGGCAGCTGCTGCGGCAGCATATACGGCTCAATAGAAGACGCCAAAAGCCAGCCAGACCGAAGCTAATCCTGCATCCGCGGCTTCTATCGGCCGGATGCCCCTTTGAAAGTCCACTCCCTTCCCCTCCTGCCCGATACATATCCCTGAAGCCGACCTCTCCATCTGCCCCTCTCTCTCTCTCCCCCCTCAAGGTCATCATTTCCACCCCGTCTCAACCTTCGCTTCGCCTCGTAGTGATCCAGTGGCAACCCATATCCATCGGTACCCCCCTCCCTATCCCCCCCCAGGTGTAATCCCTGCCCGACGAGAGTTGCGTTGCTTGAAGCTGTAAAACACGGTGCATGCTCCCCTCCACCCCGCCACCACATCCCCACCCCCACGCCACCCTGCACCCACATCCCCACCCCAACCCCACAGCTTATTCCGCACCCGCACCCACCTCGAGGTCCGCCAACCCCCACAGAACGGTGGCCAGCAGTTCCGGCGGTGCGCTGGGTAGCAGCTGCGCACTGGCCGTCAGCAGCCGGGACAGCTCCGGCTCACCCGGACTGTAGCGCAGCTTGGACAGAGCCCAAAACACCTGTTTTCAAGTTCGGACCGACCGACAGACAGACCGACAGACAGGTAATGCAACGACGACAGAAAAGGCCACTGCGTAAACCAAGACAAACCAGCCGTGGCGGGTAATATTCCCGCAGCTAACGCGACGCTGGAAGAAGACCTCCAATGCCACCTCGCGCGTGTTGAAATGCACGTGAGCGAGCAGGGCGGCAGGGACAGTCAAACGATACGGCAGTAGTTCGGAGGTAGGATTAACGCAGCTATGCACACCAGTGAGAAGGTCCCGAGCGAATCAGCCGAATAATGAACTCCTCCGACACCAACACCAACACCAACACCGCCATCACCACTCTGGAACGGGGGAAAGGAAGGCACGTGTGGGCCCCATCCGTGTGCCTGAGTTAGTTGCGACCTCGTACGCTTCAACGGTAATAACGGTCATAAGCGTGACAACCGTTGACAACCGTGCGCCACCGAGAAGGGAACCATCAACCAATCCCCCCCATAAGGCCCGTGCAGCTACAACGCACCTGCGCGAAATCAAGCGGCGTCAAAGCGACTTCTCCCGTCGGCGGTGACGATGACGATAATGATGACGATAATGATGATGATGATCTTACTCTGCCTCGGTCGCTGCCGAAATCGCCGCTACCGCTGCTGCTGCTGCTGCTCAACGCTGCCGCTGCCGTCGAACCAACCCTAGAAACAGAGGGCGATGTGTAAGACGATGACAACGATGCTGGTGACGTTGTCGCCGATTCGAAACCCGCATCCGTACGAGACATCGGTACTCCGGTACCCCCACCGGCCGGTGGCACTGCCGCCGCAGGTTCCATGCGCCATTGCGGCAGCGACGATGACGATGCTCCTGTCGCCCCGTCCCCGCCACTGCCCGCCACGGCCGTGACTTGTACGAGCATCGCCTGCACTGTAGCATGGCTCAACGGTACACCAAGTACAGCCGCCGCCCACAGGGCGCTAGCGGCGCAACGCGCCGCCGATCCGCCGCCACGCGCGGAGCCGGCGGCGGCGGCGATGCCGCCGCGTCCAGGCGCAAAGGCGGCTCCGCAGGCGGCCGCGATGGCTTCCCGGAACTCCAGGGAGGGGCGCTGCGCGAAGCCCAAGCTGGCTGCGGAGACCAGGCAACAGGCCAGCGTCTTGGCGTCGTTGGCGCCGCCGCCGCTGAAGGCACCCAGGCGGCGTGTGAGCGCAACTTCCACTTTCATCGTCCAGCTTGGCCCCGGGTTGAAGGAAACCCGGGTGACGGCTGCCATGCATTTTCGGAGCTTGTCGAGATCTAAACACTCCAGGTGGGGCTCGATCTCAGCCGCCCAGGACTGAAATCGAGACATTGTTAAGATCGAGAGGAACGTCAAGTTGGGTGGACTCAGAGGATTGAGATTATGGGGGGATTTAGCATATTGGCGGCAATAGAACCTAATACAGCATTGGACGGTAACCTAACTCTAGGTCAAAACACACATACAGAGCTGAAAACGGAAGACCAGTGGGAGAGAAGGGGGAGCGGAATTATTTGCAAAAAGCAAAGCATTAACTGCCGGGGGAAGGGAAGGGGAGGGGAGCGGAGGGAGGTGAAAGGGGGCCGAAGGGAGAAGGCGCAAGTGTTGGTCATATCCAATGCCGGTAGTCGTAGGTTGGCAATAACAGAATATTGGGAGTGGGTTGGGAGTGCGATGCCGGTACTTCTGGTGTTGATAGCACTCGGGACGGTGCTGGCAGTAGTGATGCACAGCGAGGAGGTGGCGGTGGTGGTTGGCAAGGGTACTTAAGGTATGTGATGGTTTCGGTATCTTACGGTTTCGATACGGGCAGGTTCATCGACATGTGGCGGTTTTAACCGTGAAACCGCCACGGTTTCGGAACGCACCTACCTTGAGGAATGATTTGAACATGCCGCTCTGCGCAACATCCTTTTTGAGCTTGGAGGCGGCCCAAATGACGGAGCAAAGATGGGCGGGAGAGAAATGAGACATTCGGTCGATGGTGGCACACGCGAGGATGTCCTGCAGTCCACACAGCACCGCACCACACAGCGCCAGAAAGCACACGGGCTGTCACCACTGTGCAGATCACAGCACCGCGCAGTACATCACGCCATGGCACCGAAAGGGCAGTGCGCACGAAAATGCAACCCTTGGCGCGGGATGAGGTGGGCCAAGATGTGCGAAGGAAGAGTTAAGTAGAAAAGATAAAATTAAACTATGATCAACCAACGGAAGGCAAGGGCGACGATGGGCGAAGGAACGGGGAAGATCGCAAGCGAAAAACGGGTCGAAGAGGTCAGAGAGCAAGGGCAGGATGAGAGGTAGAGGGGGTTGGAGGTTCACGGACCGCTCTCTAGGCTGCTAGGTGGAAGCGGGCGGCGGCGATCTGTCAAAAGGCACAGTTACAGTTATGAAGTTGAATTGCACGGTACGCCCAGCGCCTGGTCCTGTGGCAACACCAACAGGTGGGCGGAGGGTTGTATGTAATTATGAATGCGGCGGGCGGACTTCGTAGGTTTCCGAACTTACCACAAATTTCTGGAGTTCAGGTGATAAGCGTTGCACAGGGTCCTTGCTTATCTTTGCCTGCGCATTAGCGGCGCCAAAAAGGGTTCGGGGATGTTGACCGCCGGAGCGAGGGATGTTGCAGTCAACATCGCAGCAGCTTCTTCAAGTTGCCCCAAAATTGTAGTGCCAGAAGCATTGATTGGAATGAAAGGTTGCATTTTTGCACCTTTTCAAAACGAAAAGCAGTTCTGGTTCTTACGGTGTGTCTTGTACAATTCTCACCAGCCGAACCCAGGCCAAAGCAAAGTCCGCAGGAGCCATCGTGGCACGGTGTGTAGCGAACACTTCCTTGATATGCGTGTAGCCATTTGCTAACAGAATGCGCTGAACGGCGGGGGAAGGGCTCACGGATGACGCCACAACGAGTTCATTCGGCTGGGGGTATGTTGCAGGAGCCGCAAGCGCCGACATCGCGCTCGCATGTAGCCATGTGCGCCTTCGGCACCCAAAACGAGAACGTGCCTGCAGCGCAATCGTCGGGGCCCGCCAGAACCTCGTAAGCCCCTGAGCATCAAATTAAGCAGCTTGCACGTCGTGCTTCGCCACAGTATGTCTTACTAGCGAGTGATAAGGACAGCTGGCTGCAGGGCTGTCATGAAAGTGCCTTCCATTTTTGTGAAACATACTGCCTTCCTTCTTCCCCTGAGCCCAAAAGTCAAGTAGACGGCAGTAAATGTTTGAAACGCTTATGCCTACAGCAGTTATTATTTGATGCACTGCACCGCAGATGTCACAACTCGTAGACCAATGGGCCATGACAAATGCTGAATGGACGGCCGAAAAATAGTGCCGTACGCGCATCTTCTGCCTTCGACTCCGTTCCCACTGGCGCGCAAGTGTTGTTGATGGTTAGGCAGAGCATGTGCAACTTTACCGGTGTGAATTTTAATAATCAAGTTAGCTGTATGATGGTGGTCCGTTAGAAGTATTCCGTCAAGGTTGTTCACGCTCGACAATGATGACGAAGCTTTCTCAACATCTGCAAAAGTCACCATGCGGAGCAATACTTATGTAGCTAAAGGCGTCTTCTTGTATTGTGATGGTTGGGATGGCCCGCTATGATGGGTTGCGCAACTGTGATGAGTTGCACGACTTTATCACGGAGTACATCGACAATTTTAGGCCAATATACGTAGAATGTTAAAAGTAAAGAGTTGGCGCTTAATCGATGAAACGGCTCTTCGAGCTGGACATAGAATGGTTGACAGGAGTACCATAGAATGGTTAACAGGAGTACCTTCTATGGTACTCCTGTTCCGTCCCTAGAAAGTCCTACAGTCACCGCGAAACGCATAAGGTTTAGATGTTGCGCATGGCCAGGAGACCCGTCGGTGTTCGTCCCGTCCATTTCTGTCTGACCATATGTCTGTATGTATGCGCGGGTCGCGCTGTTCGTACCAAGCCTCCTAAACAAACATTTTTACGGGGTCCACCTCTGGAATTCAGCCGACGTTAAGGCTGCACCTGCAGGGCTCTAGCTGGCATTAGAGCGAAACGAGGAAAGAATAAAAACCGCAGCAAAACGCAACGAGTTTCATGGGGTGATAGTACACAAAATAGCTTTTTTTAGTACCCACCCTCACTCTGCCAGAGCCAAATACGGCAAGCACCCCGTGTGCTCATCAACATACATAACCTGAGGCGCACAGGACGACCTGAAAGTGGAGGCCGCCGAAGCGCCGCACCTCAGCATCAAGACATCGGCATCATGCTGCGTGCAACACCACATGGCACCAGACCTCGCAATCTCATGCTTAGCTGCCAGAACACGGCCGCCAGCATAACCTTCACACATACTGTCGGTGACGAGTTAGTGCATGGCCGGGTATTCCTCAAGCCTCGTCCCCCATTTTCCCCACACCCCAAACATACATACAGACCCACATCTCCCCTCCTTTCCCTTCCTTTTTGGGCGAGGCCCCGGGGGTTCACTGCTGTCAGTCAGTCAGTCAGTCAGTCAGTCAGTCAACGTTGTCTGATGACTCGCATGCCACCGCTGAACTGAGAATTGTTACAAGCTACTGCAATTTCCTACCGATTCATCGAGAAGGAATTGTTCCACATAAAACTGTGCGCGAAAATAGCTTCCCGTGGGCCGTGGTGGCTTTCCCCCCGCCGATCTGCCACGTTTAACTGACATAGACCACCGGAACATCAATTTCGGATTCGAGCTATGTGTGAGCCAGTGCCCACCGGGTTCCACTTATCTTCCAGAAAGTTATCACCATGAGCCTAGCAGCAAGGATACCCTTACAAACCACAACGACCAAACTCGATCATAGCGGCTCAGTCAGAAGTGGAACGACTTACTTTTCCGCAACCATAATTGAGGTGTTCGTAGTTTAACAAAGTACAGGAAAACCGTTTTTATGTTTACAAGGTTTCACAAATGCTTGCAAAGATAAAGAGTACATAGGCTGCAGGAAGGAAGTCTTCACTAAAAATGCGCCCGTTTGTGTAACGGCCATTTCAGCAATTGTTGTCTTCTCGCTATGTCTCACACATGCACTTGACACATCTGCTGCCGTACAGTATACGGAAAATACAACGATTTGCATGTATTTACTTTACATCCACACAGGAGGTGACAGACCAGACCGATACAGCGAAGAACCCTTTTCCAATGCTAATATAAGCACTGAAGGTATGGTGCACGATAGGCCCACATGTCCAGCTTTACTAACTGGAAACTAAACTAACTGTTGGATCACCGAAACATCAAATCACACCACCGGCAGCACGTGAACATTGCTAATGCCTACACTTCGTTCCGTAAGTGCCAATTGCAAACGGTCGACATGCTCACGACGTTTGTCGGTATGCGTTCTTGCATATGCGCATGTACACGTACATACATACATACGTACGCGAGCCCCAGCACCCACCCCACAGCGCCTCCCCTCCTGCACCGTAACAGCCCAGTGAAAACATGTACATGAAGTAAATATTTGTGTTGATAGTACGGCGTACGATGAACGTCCGGCTTAGCAGTGGGAGGGTGGCACACACGTACTCCGCGTCACCCGCCCTCCCCACACCCCCAAACACACACACGCTAACCCCACACCAGCTCCAAACTCTATACCCCCAACAACGGCCTCTGCCCCGCTTCCCTGCCCACCCCGGCCCCCCCCACAGCCACATCTCCGCGCCCCAGCCCCGACACCCCAGTGCCCTTCTCCGGCGGCGTCAAGTCCACCCCCAACTGTAGCTTCAAGGGCGGGTAGCTGCTAGCCTCGTTCCACTCCAACGGGCGCCCGCCTTCACTCCAAGCTTGCCATCCCGGGCTCAAACCCACCACACGACCCAACAGAATGAGAGTGGGCGTGCGTAGACCTGCAGCTGAAGCTAGTGAATGCAGCTCCGATACCGTGCCGTACACCACGCGGCGGTGGACTGTCGTACCGCGCTCCACGGCAACCGCAGGCGTGTCGGGCGACATGCCGGCGGTTAGGAGTTGCTGAGTCAGCTTGGCCAGGGTCTGCGTGAGGGACGAGAAAAAGTTGGTTACTTGGCTGGTTAGTTCGTTACAACGAAAGTTCGTTGCTTTGGTGGTCGTGAGAACGGGATGATGATTATAGACGTTGGCTGTCATGGCGAATCACTATTGCTACAGTGACGGTAACGACAACAGCAAATGTTGTGCGCAATGGCGATGGATGGAAGCAAGCCAGCAATAACAAAAAGTGCTGCGTTTCCCCGGAGACGTGCTTCACATCCTCTTCACATCCTCCTTGTCCGTTACCGTTACACCATTTCGCATCAGAAGGCGGCACCCACCACCGCCACTGCCACGCCCACCTGGAGGCCCATGTACACAATGAGGGTGGTGTGGGGATCCGCTGCCAGCGCCACTGACTCATCCAGCGCCTCCTCGCTGCCCTCCCTCGAGTGGCCCGTGAGGAAGCGAGCAGAGGTGGCCACACCGCGATGCGTCAGGGGAATGCCCAACTCTGCACAAATTCCTGGCGGGTAACAAGGACAGCAGCGTAACAGCGTAACAGTCAGACAGACAGACAAGTAGGTTCGACGGATGAACAGACAGACGAATGGGCACCAGAGTGGTGCGACGCAGGCAAGGCGGCTGTCGCTTCGCATTCGTATTTGAATAATCATTCGCATTTGGATATTCGTTCGCATTTGATGGCCTAAAGTATGCCCGCTGCCTACAACCTGACTCTCGGTCGGGGCTTACCAAGGTTTCACCCGATAATACGCCAGGAAGGAAAACGCGCAACTTTACACATTCATATACGTGCATGCATACATACATACATACATACATACATATACGTGCATACATACACACCTGCCGCTGCGGTGATGCCAGGTACGCAATGCACGCGGATGCCCCGCGAAGTCAGGTACTGCACCTCCTCACCACCACGACCAAACACATAGGGGTCCCCGCCTTTGAGCCGGACTACCAGTGCACCTGGCGGGACGTGATGGAGGGCGGGAAGCTGCAGTCATGTTCCAGCCGCATTGGTTCAATTCCAAGCAAAACAGTCACAAACTGGCAAAGAAGCCGCATTTGTTTTTCATGTAAATCAACTTTTAGCGCGCCTTGATTGATCGGGCATTGCGGCGCAATTATTATTAAGGCAGGCAGACACGCCAATCGGCCTCAATTACATCAACATTATCAACTGAAAACATTCTCCGCGGGTGGGCTCATGCTGCATGATTTGATGCACAGCAGCACGGGCGGAGAGAGGGCAACGCAACACGCGTCGCAGCAACCACCACGGCAGGCGCCGCTGATAGCAATACCAAACAGCGACTCACCCGCCTCCGCAAAGGCCAGCAGGAGTTCGTGAATCTCCTCCTGTCGCCGTGTGTGGTAGCCAGCCGTCTTGCCCACATACACCATCCGCGCGGCGGGGTTTACCAACTGCAGAATCTCATCCGAAACCAAGCGGTCGTACAGTACGACATCGGCCGAGGCCATTAGCTGGGCTGCGCGCAGCGTTAGGAGTCCCGGGTCGCCGGGTCCCGTTCCCACCAGGAAGACCTCCCCGGGGCTTGACGAAGGGGCTGAAGGGAATGGGTACGGGAGGGGAAAGAAAAAACACCGTGTCAGTGGGATAGAATGCGCATACGGGAGTGAAGACAACTGGGGGAGAGAACGGCTTGGACTTGTGGCGAGAGGGATAGAGCCGAAGTGCGTGCGGTTCTCAAGTAACGGATGAGTGCAAAGGGAGTGCATGTGCGTAAAGTCCTGAAGGTTGATTGGGCAGTGTGATGCCCCAGATTAAGGTAGGGTAGGCCCTTGCGATATCTGCTGAGTTGCCAACGCGCATGGAGCGGGAGACATCTTTATGAGGTGCGTTGGTATGTGGTAGATTGGGATGATACCGTTGATGCTGGGGCTGTATTGGTGGAGACTGCGGGTCCTTCATGTCGCGTCAGCACACTTAGGGTTGTTGTGCAAGCCGGTCCATGTCACTCACTCTGATTCCGTTCTCGATATGTCCGGAGGAACGTCTCCAGTTCAGGCACGTTGCAGTCTTTCAAGCGGTTCACGTCGTGGCCGTCTGCTATGCTCCGACACACCAAGGCCGTGGCGCGAGCTTCACGATTGCGAAAGACGAGGAATGTAGATGCTGCCCATCCTTGCCTGGCATGAACTTGGCGGCGGCGTTGTTGGAAGGCAGTTACTGCGTGTGACCTTCCGCTAGTGCTGGCATCACCATTTGCGCAGCCTGTAAGGGGAGTTGGCCGCTGTAGGCTGGCGTTTGTCATACTTCCGATGTGATGCCGTCGGCTGGTTTGAAATTAACAAGCAGTATAGACAATCAAATATAAATAACTATGTAAATTGCCCTGCACGGGTCTGTCACAGCCAAGAAGGATAGAGGACTTTGTGTGTCGGCGCGAAGGCCACAAGGCCAGTCTGCGAGCTACCCTTTAATGTATATCATAAATTTAATATTTAGTTCACTACTATAAAAAACATCGATTATTCAGGTTTTGCTTATTGGCCCCTACGGAAAGGCTCCATGAACCTTTTCGTGCAGACCAGGCCTTCATTGCACAAACGGTTAGGTGACATGCACTTACCAACAACCGAAGAGTGTTCGGCAATGTGACGTTGCCACATGCTTCAAATTTCACATCCATGCCGGCTGTTGTAGCACGCATGCAATTCGTTCCCTTGACACCGCCTTCAAATACAGCCCTGCATGCTGTCGTCACAGACACTTTGCGGTCTAGAAATATAAACCTTTCTGCGTAAAACCACGTCATACTTGCTCCATGCCGCAGCTTACCATGCGAAATGCGATACCGTAACCGTTTCTGGAAGTTTGCGGATAATGGGGTTGTTTTGGATAGGAGGGTAGGATTCGGGCTGGAATTAGGGAAGAGCTCTGTCGCAGAATTAGCCTGGATTTTATTCCTGACAAAAGAATTGCTCTGCCCGACAGTTTGTCCTACCCTCTATTTGGATTGATAGTTTCTTTGCTGCACAGACTAATCACATAAAAATGTCCCGTCGGGTCAATTGAAGCAGTTAAGGACCTTACTGGACAACCAGCCTGCAAATTAAGAGGTAGATTCACAAACCAGCGGCGGCAGGTCGACCCAGTTGTATACTCGCAGTAACCAAGCACGATCTTGGCAGGCACGACCATCGGCCGCAAGCCGCAAGTTCAATCCACCGCATGTCTGCACACAAGCTTTCGTTCTTTCCAAGCCGAAATCACTACTTCCTATTCGTCCTCGTCCCCCTCGTCCTCCTCCTGCGTGTAAACTCTCGAGCTTACCCCACCCGCCTTCAGCGCCTTATGCCTGCTTCTACACCTACGCCTACGACACATTTCATCCGCCCTCCTCCTCTGCCTGCCCCCAATGGCATGCCGCAATGTGGATAACACGTATGGCAGCTTTACCGACACCCCCCTCACAATCGCCGCAGCCATAACCGCCATCCACCCATCCATCTCTACGGGTAATACGTGCCCACTAGATTCCCCTCGTCCGCGACACCAAGCGAGCGGTCTTGTGAGTCGAGATGCCGATGCTTCCCTGCGCACCAGCCAGCCCCCGAGCGACCTCTCAGCAACCGGCCGACGGAGAAAGGCCATTACACAGCGTTGCGGTGCCATCGCCGCCGCACCTGCGACGGAAGAGGCCCGCTATCCAGCCTATCCAAGCCATACCACTTACACTTTTCACACAACACACTCGGCAACTCTCCATCCCAGTTATACACTACAGCGCCGTACGATACGGCTGCAAGCGCCTCGCAAAGCGGTACAGCCCCCGGTCGCCCCCTCAGATGACAAGGAACAAGATCACCACGGTGCGTTGCTTGGTCGGGAATTGGTTCCCTCTTATGTGCGCGGCGACCGGGCAAACCATTGAGCGACCACTATCGTTGTCAAAATTTAGAAATCCAGTCCTAAAACGGCGATTGCCCTGACTTCTTCTTTCCCAACAAGAGGTCCTTGGCCTCGTTGACCTTGGCGGCGATGTAACTGCTGCCACCTGGGAGTCGCACGAAGGAGCGAAAGAGAGGAAGGGCGACGTCACGCAAACGTTATTATTATTATTATTGTTATTATTATTATTATTATTAGCAACAGACCTGGGCAAGAACAGCAAAGCAACAGGGCTGAGACTGCAGCAGGGAATATAGCAAGAGGACGGGAAGGTGGAGAACCGTCCATCCGTTTTTCCGATGTCATACAGGTCCCCGCGGTCTTTCATTGGCCTACTGGCATCGTGATCCCGGTATCAATTCCCACGGGCAACGTTGAAATCGTCACGTGAAAGTCCGCCTTTACGCCGCAGAACGAAGCCGTATGACAAATTGGTGACTTCGTCTCTTTCCGTTATATACAGGGTCTTCGTCTCTATACAGGGAAAAACTCTCGGCTTCCTCGCGCCGTCCCCGCTCGAGCGTTTCGCCCCGCAGACTTTCCCATCCCCTTTTCCAACCTATGAACCCCACCCCTCCATGCAAACAGCATCCCCACGTCCCACCCAACCCTGTGCCGCCACGCCCTGTACACCACCAACACTGCTGTCCCAACCCCGCAAAGCAACCAAAACACATGGTCGGCAACCATCACACCGGCACACAATACAGACCCCCCTTCTCCCCGTTCCTGCCAATTC
Source organism: Volvox carteri f. nagariensis (assembly GCF_000143455.1). Classification (NCBI taxonomy): domain Eukaryota; kingdom Viridiplantae; phylum Chlorophyta; class Chlorophyceae; order Chlamydomonadales; family Volvocaceae; genus Volvox; species Volvox carteri. The sequence continues at coordinate 293,182 of NW_003307574.1, forward strand.
ATTCAGCCACAACAACAACTATTCGCACACGGGGCCAGCGGCCCACATACCCAGCCTACAATTCTTTCGCCGCTCAGGGCTCACGCGGTTTGTCACTATACTTCTACCGATGTCGATTTCAATAAAAGGACTTTTACATTATCAAGTGTTTTCTGTACACCAACAATACACTGCCAGAAGCAAGGAAACATACGCTCACGCAGTCGCCGCATATCCGCCCGTACACCCCTTCGGTCCTGCCCATCCAAACGAACGAACCTGAGTCCGGGTAAACCCCCTACCCACACGAGGAAGGGCCGCACTCCGCCAGCGAGTGGAGAGAGTGTCAAGAGGCACTTTGCCTTGTCATTAACTTCGATAACCCTAGGACCTCTGCGCTAAGTTCCCTCTGCGGTCCCCAGCCGCACCTGAGTCCGGGTGATTAGCCACCATGATGCGCCGGTGGGCCTCCTTGATTCGCTCCTCCCCAGCGGATTCCCGGACCCCGAGTATGAGTGCGGCCTCGCGCTTGGTCATCTCGGGCAGGAAGCCGCCCTGTGGATTAAAAGGGGTTTGGGGGGGGGGGAAAGACGAACGACGATCGAGTGAAGCTGCTGCCAAGGAAAGAGTGTGCAGGGGTTTGTGGGGGGGAGAGGGACGCGGAGCTAACGGCTGGCTAAATGGAAACGTCAAAGATACAATTGCCGATATGCAAATCAGGGTAGGAAAGTGGGTAAGGGAAATCCCAGACTTCAAAACGAGGTGCTCTGCCGTCCTCTTGAGTAAATGGGTATTGACAGCGCAGAGGGGCGCGGGCAGGCAGCCCAGGCAGCAGGAAATGGAGTAGGGAGTTGGGGAGCGAAGAGTATCGTGTGCAGCGAAAGGGAGAAGGGGACGGATGAGGGGAAAAGGGGCGAGGAGACGGCGCAGCGGACTGGCTTACACGTGATGAACATAGGCAGGCAGGCAGGCAGACAGGCAGGCAAGCAAGATTGCATTCGGATGCGGGCGGCTTTGGAAGAGAGGCAGATGGGAATGGCGTGTCTCTGGCACCGTGCATCGCACATGCTTTTCGGAATGGCCCAGACCGCCTGTCACCTCACACGCACCCTGGCCTGTAAGCAGCTGCCAGCGCGTGCAAGGCAGGTTGCCTAACTGTGTAGCATCTGACCTCATACCTTGTAGAACTGCTTTCCGACAGACAGAATAGTCCCCGAGGAGGATTTGAACTTCAGGTAGGTTTGCACCGCCTGTTTTCCTACGAAGGCCGCTGCCGCCACCCCAAGACCCGCCACCAAAGGGGTCGCCTGCAAATCGAAATGTTCAAGCCTTCTTGAGAAGGCCCGGTGCCGCGGCTAGTAATCACGTTTGGGTCTCCATCATACACAACATACGCCAAAAGGTATTCGTGCTACGAGCGTGTGACGGCAAATCACACCCAGAACCGTTTGTTGCATGCCACAGTCCAGGCTTTTGCAGCAAGAAATGGGCCCCTATCATTGTAGCTGTAAAATGCTGGAATAATGATTTTATGCTACGCGAGAGTCAGCGCCATTGAAGCACCTACCATCCTAGTTCCAGCCTAGCCAGCAAGCCGCCTCTTAGCTAGGGATTACGCCAGAAATATTCACCGCAGCGCATCCATGGTATACAGGCCCCTAACGTATGTTTACGCTCGTTGGACCCGTAGCGCGCACCAGCAAGAAGGATATAGCAAAGACTGGTCTATGAGGAAATGAATGCAATCCTTACAGGTTGCGCAGCTGAACTACAATGCCTGCTGTCCAGGAAACAGGCCTGCAACCTTATGTATCGTAAATAGCTAATAAAGACTGATATATAGAAGAAGTTCTTCAGGGATTATCTAGCACGCTCTCAGGGAGCTTTTTGCGGCGTTGGACGAGCGACATTTTCGCTTGATGCACTTCACAAACCTCAACCTGCGAGACTTTTATTCATTCTCGTGTAATAGGCTTTAGCCAATACTCGAGAATCTCATGTTTCTCTGCTTTTTCACCATCGTCCGTTACTCCGACACTCACGGCCTTGAAGGAGTCACATCAGTGAGTTACGGCGCTTATCCACGTTTGTGAGGGCATGTGATAGCGATTCGGGGTATTCTCCAGGGTTGGCATTCGAGAACGAATGCGTTTGGAGGGTTGCGCGTACACGCAGGTGTTCACTGAAGGATAGATATAGATGTCGTTATGCTTTCTTTTACCATCCTAGATGGAAAGCTGAGAGGCTGATATAGGTTTGATTCGCTGGTGTTGCCCTCTCGCCGCCTGATCTCGCAGCGTGGAACCCACTAGGTGCCAAGCGGGATGAGCGGCGCAGGTCGTCCACCTGCTGCTGGTGGAAGGGGCCTAGGTGCTTCTGGGTGGGCCGTCCCTGTGGGCCTTCCGTTTTCAGGAACAGGTGCTTGGAGTTCGACGCCAAGTGGAGCGTTCCCCCCTGGTAAATCCCGCTTATGGAACGGGTTTTTTTGTCATTTACGTTTTAGGCTTCTTCGTGAGGCCTGTGAAAGTGTCACTTCGTAGTTGTAATGGCGTTCCAACGCGGTCCTGTCGGCGACACCGGCACAACAGCTCGTGTCCGCATAATGTTCCAGTGCTTCCATGCGAAACTGTCATGCAATTGAATATTGTCTGAGAGTCCTGTAGCTAGTTTGTTTCGGCCCAAGATCGCGTCACGCAAATCGGTGGGAGTGGCGTTGCACCTCTGAAAGCTCTCAAATTTGCATTATATTGTCAGGGAGTCCTTAAATAACTATAATTGAGGTCCAACTAATTTAGTCCTGGAATTTGCCACAACGCCAGGCAATGCCAGTGTGGGTTGGGCACCCCTGGGGACCGACGCCTCAAACCCGCTGCTGAACGGCTCGGGTCTGGTGGGGAGTGCCGCTGCATTCACCGGCGGCAATGTCGGACAGCACCATAGCGCGATTAACACGGGCGCCGGGCCCAACGGCGGCGGCGGCAGCTCCAGTCAACAACGCCAGGGTGCTGGTGCTAACAGCAACGCCACAACGGGCGGACCGGCAGCGCCCGGGGGCATAACCACATCCAGCCTTCCTGTCGCGCCGCAAAGCGGCAATAAAATGCAACATGGCGGTGGCCCTGGGCCAGCCGGCAACAATACTGCTCAAGGCGCTGGTCGGCCGGCGGCGGCAACTGCAGCACCGGCCAACGCGGCTCCTTCTGCTCCCGCTTCCGGAGCTGCCTTTCCGGGGAGCTTCTCCGGGGTGCCCGTACCGGGTGCTCCTGGCGGCGGAGCGGCGCAAGCTGGCAAAGTAAATATCATGGAGCAGTACATGCTTTCCAACGCATCCCCGCCCAGCAGCGCAACAACACAGCCGTTCCCCTCGGATCCGTTTGACCAGTCGGGCGCCAGCCGCGCTGCGGCAGCCGCAGCCGCGGTGTCAGCTGCGGCGGGCTGGGGACAGATGGGCCCAGCGGCGGTTGCACAGCCCGGGGGCCCGGGGGCGTCAACTCCGGCGGCGGCTTACACATCCGCGCCATCGCCTTTTAATCCGTCAACAGCACGACCGCAGCAACTTCCTGGCCAGCAACCTCAGCACCAGGCAAAGTTGCAACAGCAGCAACAATACGAACCGGCATCTGTGCATCAACAGCACCAGCAAATGTTGCATAACATGCAGCAGCAGCAGCACCACCACCAGATGCAGCAGCCAATGCAGCAGCAGATGCAGGTGCAACAGCAGCAGCAGCAGCAGCAATCGCAGCAGCACAGCCAGCCACGGCTGACGCAGGAACTGTTGCAGCAACACACGGCCCAGCAGGGCATGATGTATGGCAAGCCATCGCAGCAGGCACAGCAGCAACAGCAACAACCGCCGCAGCAACAGCAACAACAACCCCAGCTTCAGCAGCAACAGCAGCCGCCGGCTCAGCAGCCACAACAGCCACAACAGCCACAACAGCCGCAACAGCCGCAACAGCCACAGCAGCCGCAACAACAGCAATATGATCAGCAATATCTGGACCAGCGCATGGCAGCTATGCTGCAAGTGCCGGGTTTTATGCCGCTGCCGAGGTTGTATGAATTGCAACAGCAAGCGCAAATGAACACTGCACCCTCGCAACAGTGGCAGCAGCAGCAGCCGCAGCAGCAAATGCAGCAGCCACAGCAGCAAATGCAGCCACAGCAGCAAATGCAGCAGCCACAGCAGCAAATGCAGCCACAGCAGCCACAGCAGCAAATGCAGCCACAGCAGCCACAGCAGCAAATGCAGCCACAGCAGCAAATGCAGCAGCCACAGCAGTTGCAAGTCCAGCAGCAGCCGCAGCAGCAGCAGGCACAGCCTTTGATGAGCGCGCCGGCCAGCGCTGCCGAGTTGCCGGCTCTACCCGAGATCGCCAGCACTTCACCGTTCCAGGTGGCATGGGAGTATCTGGATACACAGGTAGGCGCCGGTCTTTTGCGTTGCAGGTGCCCCTGAGGGGCGAACTGAGTTCTGCGCGATTCGCGCAATAGTGATGCAGACGGGGCAAAGGGGCGAATGGGCACGCAGGTATCTGCATGGACACGTACGTGAGGGGTACGGGGGCAGAAAAGCAGCAGTGATATTGCCGTGGCGCGGCCCCCTCGCACACACACACACATGCGCCTTCATGTGTGGGGTGAAGGTAACAGGGGAATTTGTGGGTTGGTCGTGTGGACCGGGAAAGGGGGCCCGTAGGTGCATATTTACGGCGTCCTGAAAGTCTGAACCTTTTATTGGAATGTCCTGAGCGTCTGACGTGGAAGAGCGCTACACATCGCTGGCCTGCTGCTGCTGTTTTCCCCTGGGGGCACTGGTCGGTGGCTTCTCCGTCCGGTCTTAACGGTCAACTGCGCGAACTGCGCTTGCCTTCTCTTGATTTCTTCCCCTCCCCGGCATTCCATTCCTATCCATTCCACCATATCCCCTCCCTTTCCCCCGTGTTCCAGGGTAATGTGCAGGGCCCGTTCTCTGTACGGAATATGTACGACTGGTGGTGCGTAGGTACGCGCGCGGGGTGACTCAATGGGAGGGGGGAACCAGGGGTGCAGGGGTTAGCTTGTAAGGGGTTGCGATCAAGGTGGATGTGTTGGTGTCTAAATGGCATGGCGTGAAGATGCACGGCGTGTGAACGGGGGATAGATGAGGCGACCAGCTGCTCGCTTTTTGTCCCCCACCGCCCCGCTTCTGCGGGAGACTCCCCCCAGCCCTGCTATACTAATGTGAAGTGTAGTGCCTGGATTCTTTAGGGTTTTGGGTTTCTGCAGCCTGGATTAGTTCCTGTTGCAGCTTGGTGAGCCCATAGCCTCTGCGGGGACCCCCCCGCGTCATAAAGGATGCAGTTGGCGCTTACCTTGCTTGCGTTGATGCGCTTCCCCCGCCGCCCGTGCGCTTCAGCTGTCCATGATCCGATGAAGCGCCTTGCGGTGAAACCCTCGGTGAAAAACGTTTTGTTGTGTTCATTCTTCCCCCAAAGGCCGCATCTCGCACGCGCCGTGCATGGGACGCCTCTTGTTTGGACACATGTGCCCCATCAGGCGCCCACCAAGCCCCACCAGAAAGCTGTGTCTCTTACGATGTCTTGGCTGTATTTTCTCAGATGAGCCATCCTCTCTTGCGGCTGCCTTTCCCTGTGGTTCTCCTCTTCCAGACCGCCTTGATCTTTCCGGTTTCGGAACCTGTTCGATCGTAATGTATACTCTGTGAATTGCTTACAGTGGCCCGTATGTGTATCCTACCCTGCTCATCGCTGTGCGGCGCTCGCTGTGCCGACTTTTCAGCCCCTGTGAACCACCGCCGCCGCCACCACCACCACCACCATCCCGCCTCCTTGCACAGCCCTCTCCTTCCCCTATCGTGGCCATATACCCCCTTCCCCCCAATTGCGGGGGCTGTGTGCGTGCTGATGCCCAGGTCACTTCGACTCGGGTGTCTATGTGCGGTGCGTGGGCGGATACTGGACTCAGATCGGTCTGGTCATGCGGGACATGAACCGCGTCCTGGGGGGCCCGCCCTTCCCACCGCCCTCGCCGGCGGCGTCCGTGATGGCGGGGGTGCCGGCGCCGAAGGCGGCGGCGGCGGCAGCGCCAGGCACCGTTGCTGCGGGCGCTGGCGCAAGTGCAAGCGCCGCAGCGGCACCCTCCCTTGAGGTGGGTGCGTGGGTGTGCACGTGAATGCGTCCACGTACATGAGTCCATGTCCACGTTTTAAAAAACCGGTGACCGCGAGGAGCCGCTAACTGGGGGTGCAGTAACGGCGACGGGTTTGAACTCCCGAGCATGGAGTCCAAACAAACAAACAAACCAGCTGCTTTATCGAGGAACCTTCTATAACTTTATCGCACTCGGCCCTTTTTTTACCAGGAATGGGCGACGTCCGGCAAGGTTGCCGCACAGCCCGCCAAGGCGCCGGGGGCGGCGGCTGAGCAGCAGGGCCCGCCGACTCGGTCCCAGGGCCCGTCCCAGACTCCGAATCCCAGCGACGTCGGAGACGCTGGCGAGTCTGATCGCCTGCAGGATGCTGTTGGGCTGTTCTTCTGCGACAACAGTGCGGACCTGTTTTGGTTTTACCTGGATGACCGGGGGCTCCTTCAGGTGGGCGGCGTCCAGGGGCCCGGGTGTGAGGGGGAGAGAGGGAGGAGGGGGTACGAGTAGGGGGGAGGGGCATGAGAGGTTTCGCTGTCTTGGGGTTGTCCGTCCCCCCTCCCCATGCCCTTTACTTCTTTACGGCTTGGCATTACTGCTTTTCTTCCGCGCTTATTTAATTAAGTCTTGGTGGTCGGGTACTCTCCGGGCCAGATGGAACCACGACCCCTCCCCTTCCCCCTCCCCCGTATCGTCAGCTGATGTTTGCTTCTGGTATATGATCTCTTTTCCGTTTTTTGCTTTTGCGCAGGGTCCCTTCGAGCCCTTCCGCATGGTCAGCTGGTGCAAGCAGGGCCATCTGCGACTGGACGTACGGGTGGTGGGCATTGTACTGCAGGGAGCCGGGCAGTACGACAACGCCCGGGTTACGGAGCAGCTGGGGGCTGCTGGGGTCCGCAACGGTGACCCGTGGTTCATTCCGCTCGGGGCGCTGCTGGATGCCGTGGGCTCTCATCGCAAGTATCAGCCGCTTCGGATGGTGCGTGGTGGTAGTGGTGCTGTTCATCATGCCTGATGGTGGTGGTGGTGGTGGTGGTGGTGGTGGCGGTTCTGTGGATGTCGTAGTAGTGGGGTTGGTGTGGGTCCAGGCTGTTGCGACGACCAGCAACATGCTAAGTCCCTGCTTTCATAACGCTGACCCTAACTTCCCCCTCGTTCAAACTTTGAGTTCATCCATACTGGTAGTGATGCCTCGGTACGCACCTCCGATTGCAATAGCGCTGCGTCAGGACGTTTTTGTACAGCGTAAGCCTCCATTCGTCCATCTTCTCGTCCGATCCCATCTTCCGACCCTAAGCCTAACCACTCCCATCTGGTCTTCATCGTCCCTGATTGCCCTGCTGACTCTCCTAACGCGCGCAGGAGGACCTCCGTCGCGGTCGCCCGCCGCCATCGTGGTCGGGGTTGCTGCCGACCGGGGGAACCGGCCCCGGAGGTGGAGGTGCTGCCGCGGGAGGAGGGGGCGGGGGAGGCCGGGGCGCGCAGCCCCCGCAGGCTCCTCGGCAAGGCGCGCAGCAGGACGTGCGCCTGGATCACCACGGCTATGACAGGTTTGACAGGTGCGAAGGGGCGGGGCAGCGGGCCAGGGGGGATGCGTACTGAGGTTGAGGCGGGGTGCATACGAATTTCTTTCAACAGGGCACGACTGCGTACACATGGCGGGCAGCTGTAGCCCCCGCCGCCGCTTGCTGTGCGCACCTCCCCCTGCTACTGGTCAGTTCTGCTGCTTGGCAGCAGCTTCACTCGTTCGTGGTTCGTCTTCCCCACCCCAATCTGAAGTATGTGACGTGTAAAGATGGGTGGAGGGGGAATCCTTCTGGCCGGAAGCATTTCCCGCCCTTTTATTGAGCTTTCATTAATGCTTCCCTGGGTCTGGTGCGGATATTCTTCTCCTGACTACTTATAACATACCGCACCGCTAGCGTCTGAACCGAATCGTGTGATATCTCTGTACCAAGCTTCCGTGCCAGCGGTCCTGTACACGGAGGTAACCGGCAGATTTGCAGACTCGCAAGTTCGCACACCATCGCCTTTCGTTGCCTTCTTGTACTTAGGGTTTCCACTCCCCCATGCCACGGTCTGCACGCGCCTCCAGGGACAGCCGGGGCAGCGGTCGCCAGCACGACGGCGCCAGGCAGCAGGTCCACCAGGGGCCAGTGGTGGCCGCTAACCGCGACGGCCGCTCCGGCGCGCGTGGCGGCGATGACCATAGCATTCGTACAGGTGGTGGCAGGGATTCAGGCCGCAACGTTGGTCAAGGGGGCCCTATGGGTCGCGACGCTGGAGGCGGTGGTGGCGGCGGCGGCGGCGGACGCGACACGGGCCGTGCAGGTGGCGGCACGCAGGGCCGCACGGCGCAGGAAATTGTGGACGAAGCTCGTGCCGCTAGGCAGCGCCGTAACTTGGAGAGCGGACATCAACAGCAGCAGCAGCAGCAGGCGGGGCCCTCGACAGCTCCAAGCAGCAGCAATCGAGGCGAGGGTGGGCCGGGGGGTCGCGGAGCAGCAGCAGCAGCAGCAGCAGCAGGAGGCAGCAATGCAGGTGTTGGCCGAGGTGGCGGAGCAGCAGGGGGAGAGGATTCAGGTGTGCAACGCGGTCGGCGTGGTGGCGACAGGGTTCAGGAGGCGCCAGGAGGAGGAGGAGTGGCTGGCGGCGGCGGCGGCGGCCGCGTAGGGCAACAGCCACAGCAGCAGCACAGACAGGGCTCTGCCGAGCCATCTCGCAAGGACGGTGGCGGCGCTGGGTCTGCAAAGGAGCAGCAGCCGCGAGGTGGAGGTGGCGGCAGCAGTAGCACCGCAAGCGGTGCCCGTACAAACAGTATTGTACGGCGCGACCGCGGGGGCCCACCTGGCCAGGCCACGGCGACTGGCGGCGCCGGTGCCGCCAGCGTTGCGCCTGCGGCAGCGGCAGCAGCCGCAGCGGCAGCGGTGGCAGCTGCGGCAGCGGCATCAGAGGCAAGCGCAGCTGCGGGTGGCGGCGGTGCGGGCCGTAGCGGAGGTGGCCGGCGCGGTGAACCAGCCGGCAGCGGCGGCGGCAGTGCTGCAACTGTATCTGGCGGAGGCGCAAAGGCGGCTGTATCAGAAAACGCAAAAGCCGCAGTAGCCCGCATGATTAGCGGCGGGACCCAAGCACCTGGGCCCAGAGGTGCCTCCAACGCGCCTAAGACTGCCGCCGTCAGCGGCGGAGGTGCTGGCGGGACCGGCGCTTCTGTCGCGCCGACCAAGTCGGGGACACAGCCGTCGCCGCCGCCACCACCGCAACAACAGCAGCAACCTCAACAGCAACAACGACAACAACACCAGCAGCAGCAGCAACAGAAACAGAAAGGCCTTGCCGTTTCCCTCAAGGCAGGCGATTCAGGAGATGTGAAGCTGAAGATCAGCTTGCCCTCCCTGGCTGCTACCGGTGGCGCCGACGGCGCCGCCGCCGCGGTTAAGAATCTTCCTCCACCGGCTCCAGAGGTTGCTCCTTCTCCTGCAGCTGCTGCAGATGTCGCACTAGCTGGGTCGGCTGCTGTTGGTGCCCGAGTGGCGAAGACTGACGTGTCAGGAGGAGAAGTCAAGAAGCCAGAGCCGCTGCAGCCGGCGCAGGCTGCGGCGGCGCCGAACCGCCCTCCTGCAGCGCGGCCACCATCGACGGGTCCGTCAATGGCCCCGCCAGAGCCCACCAGGGGCCTTGCGCTGTCCCTGCGGACGGACGAGTCTGGAGGTGTTAAGCTCCGCATCCGTGCAAGCGGCGACTCCGGTGGCGGTGACCGGCACGCACTGGTGGCCCATCCCCTGGGCATTACGGATGGCGACGCCTGAAGCAAGCAGCGTGCTCGTCGTGCTGTATGTGTGTGTATGTGTACGTATGTGCTTGGCGGACGGCTCTCCTCATTTCCAGCCGCCAGCCAGTGGCACGTGCCCCGTGCGTCGTAAAGAAGTGTTCCGCGCGCGCGCAAGAGAAAGGGAGTTGTTAACCCAGGGGGAGGAGTGCGGTCGCGCTGCTGTGCGGCTGTGGGGCTTGCCAGCCAAAACCGTCCATATATCCCTATGTAGGACATCTGGAGCTGTTCTGTGCTGTGTTCGCTGCGATGTCGATGTGCTGGTGTCCGTGCCCTGTTTACAAGGGGGACAAACAGTGGTGGGTGGATGGGGCCATTGGCAGGAAAGGCCGAAAAGCTCCCTCCCGGCCTTCCTTGCCTGTTTTGCTTTAATATATGGGAATGCGGCCTGTGTGGATGTCGTATGTTCGAGGGCTGTAGAGGGGTGGCTGGCGGTGGCCAAGGAAGGTGAAGGGGATGGCAACAAGCTTGTTGGATTTCAAGGGGAAAGCGACAGCTGTCAGCTACCACCGCTACGCATGACTACGACCACTGCAATTGTCAAGGTACTTGTTCAACTCCGGTCTCGAAATCGAAGTAGAAATCACACCGCGCTCGAGCAGCAGCAGCAGCAGGAGGAGGAGGAGGAGGTATCGCAGGAAAGGCGTTTTTTTGTGTGTGAAGTGTTCTCTCTCATGAAAGAGGCTCTAACCGGCTTTGCGCCTCGTGGTGGTGGTGCGCTTTTCCGTCATCAGTTCACAGCTGCGGTACTGTCACCTACCGCCATCATCATCATCATCATCATCATCGTCAATCGTCGCCTTCAATGGCACCGAGCTGGGGTTCGCGCAGTTTCTTTTTCTTGCATGTGATGCAATAGCATGATGTGCATGGGTGATCTCAATGGCCCCTGCAGCAGCAGCTTTGCGGCTGCTGTGTGGGGTTGCAGGATGGGTTTCGGACATGTCATCTTATCTGGTCCTCTGAGAGGACGCGAAGATGCGCTTTTATGTGTGTTTGTGTTTTGTCCGTTCCCTGCGCATGGATTGCCGACGGATGCATAACGGCGATTGCTGTGGCGGGGGAGGGGAAGGAGGGGAGAGCGGGGGAGGGGAAGGAGGGGAGAGCGGGGGAGGGGAAGGAGGGGAGAGCGGAGGAGGAGAAGGAGGGGAGAGCGGGGAAGGAGAGGCTCTTGGGGGGCAAAGGCCCCTAAGGGCGAGTGCGAAAGGACCGCCTGGGGGAAAGGGGACGCGGGGGAAGGGAAGGAGGGGAGGGGAGGGGAAGGCGGCCTTCTTAGGGCGTCCACTTGCTCAGAGCAAATGAGGCTCTCATTGAGCGCCGGCAATCCCCCGGGTGTTCCTCTCTCACAACCTCCACTTTCCATCAGCATCAGCCTGCAAGCAGCCATTAGCTAAAGCTGCAGGTCCCCGCAGTTGGGGCCGCGAGCTGCAGCAGCAGCAGCAGGCGTTTGGCCATCGTCACATATCGGGTTACGTCATTATGAGAACGCAATTCGTAGTAACCCTTGTCTTCGGCGTGATGTATCCACCGCCTGCGGAGAGGCGCACCCAAATCAGGTGCCACACGCGCGCACGGGTGTTCATGATGGATGTGGGGGGGGGACGCTGCGCGTGCGCGGCCAGTCCGGCGGAGTGGTGGCGGATTTTCACCGTAATGGGCGTGTGTTTGTGGGGGAGGTTTCCTGGGGTTGTGGTCGCCGTGATGCGGAGGTTGTGGCGGGGATGTGTAGTCTTGGGACGTGTTTCGAGGGACTTTGAGGAGGAGGTGGTGTTGATGGGGACTGCGGCGTTTTGCAACGCTGCAATACAGGCTTCAGTGTCGCTACTGCCGCGGACAGAGCTGAAAGGGGGGGAGGGGTGGAGTGAGGCCAGTGAGCCCATAACAGGGGGACGGCAGCGAGGAGGCGTGTGCGCCCGGAGTCAGGGCTCGGGGTCGATGAGATGGTCGTGTCTTAGGTGGCCTTTCCTCGAGTCCCCTCTCCCTCGCGCTCACCCACCTAACCGCTGACCTAAGGATGGACGTCCCCAGCTCACCGCTGCTTGTTGAAAAGCGCTCTGGCGTAAGCTGCAGCGATGTGTCCGACACGGTGCGATGTGGTGTGTGTTGCAGCAGCAGCATGCGGCACAGCGTGGGGGTGCATCATTCGCCCACATGAAAAGAGATTGCGGAGCCGGCTTTCGCGGCGCCTGAAGGAGTGTGTTCAGAGCGGTGGTGTGTTTGCTTGCGTGTGTTTAAGAGGTGTGTCTGTGTGCCGACACGGCTTCCTGTCCCTCCAGGGTCTACCCCCCACTGCTGTCGGATGTGGGACCTGTTGCCCCTTCCACTGCGTTTGGCGCCGGGGGGGTTCAGGGTCCAGGCCAAGGAGCTTGGGGGAGGGCGGCAGTCTCTCGGTACCGACGGCCAGCACCGACGATGCGGCCTCAATACGGCCAGCTACAACCTTTCCTATTCTTCCGGACCTATTCCCTCGGCTAACAGTGTCGGTTGTACACTGGAAGGGGGAGCGGCTGCGATGGTGTTGTATCGCTCCAATGGGCAGTGTCGGCTGTATTGGGCGCGCCGCGGCGCGTAGCTGCTCGGGTGCTATGCCATCATCGCGCCTGCCGGGGAGCGCGCCTGCCTGAGGGTACGAAGAGCGCGTGATACTCACACCGCCGCACATTGCCGCCTTACACCGATTGCTGTGTGTGTCGCATCGGGGGTTGGTTTGTTGCGGAGGGGCGGATGTGGCAGCTGGAAGACGTTACCGTGTCGTGGCTGGGGTTGCGGCTGTGGTCACGGCCGATTGCCGGGTTGGAGCCGCGCTACAATAATATATGTTTCGTGTGCCGTTCGTATGTGCCGTTCGGTCTTCTTTGTGGGGTTTGGAGAAGGAAACGCATGGTGCGATGACGTCATCTCTTTCCCGCGACATGCGGCCGATGATGTGACGGGCACGAAGCAGCCTATGCAAGGCGGCGTTGGGGCCGTGTGTGTGGCGGCGTCCGTGTGGGTTCGCGATGGGCAATGGACGACAGCCGTCAGCGTCTGACTGAGGCGTTTTCCTCTAATAGCTGGTGGGTTGCTTCATCTCGCTTTGGGAGGTCAGAGTACGTCCTGCGCTTTGCAAGTCGGCTGGATGTGTTGTAATTTCTTTATCTTTGTGAAATAAAAAGTGTCCTCAGATTAATTGGATGACGCTGTAGGGGGTCTGACCGGATTACCGGATTTTACCGTTGCTGCAACCGCATCCATATACACTGAATGACCCAGGAAAAGCGCGAAAAGGCGAGCTCCGTAAACAGCACGGACGGCGCAAAGCAACCAGAGACACCCCCCTGCCAAGACCCGCTCCTTGAGGGGGTGGAGAGACCTAGGCACGGCCAGCTATTGGGGGCCACGGTGGTGGCAAAGACCCAATAGGGTCGCAGCTAAACACGGATAGACCTACCACCTAGGTCTCTCACCCCGTGGACGGCCCATGCCTATCGAACGCTTAGCAGGGCACGGCAGCTCCCAGAGGACCAGCAGCTGACATCAACAGCTCGTAACCACCAACTCACTCCCGAAACTGCAAGCTGCTCTTAGCTAGGAGAAGGCTGCTGGAGGTAAGTAACCTAGCTACAGCCTACGCGATCGGACGGAGGAGGACCAGGTATGGATCGGACGAAGGAGGACCAGGCATGCGTGCATGTGTCGGCCGCGCACCACCCGCTGCACACCGCGGACCTGCGCATCAGCATTATTATGATGCGATAGCCACGCGGTATGAAGGCGCCGGACATTGCGCCTGTTGCGCCACTGAGACCTGCGTGCGAGATGTCGCGATGGCTGCTGTGTGTGTGTGTGTGTGTGTGTGTGTGTGTGTGTGTGTGTGTGTGTGTGTGAGCAATGGCACGTTGCAGCTGCACATCGCACTGTCTTGGCTGCGCCGCAAGTCTCTTCATAGCGGTGGGAAGGGGCGCATGGGCATACGGGTGCAGCATACGCAGGAGGCGGCATGTTCATAGCGGACCGTGTGGAGTGCGCGGCAGTCCCAGGGATGAAGAGGAGTGAAGCCTTCACCAAAACCGCCGAACGTATCGGTCGGTTCCGGAGGACCTGCTGCGCTCTCCCCTCGTCGCCTCCACCTCCACACTGGGGAAACGAGCCCTGCCGCCAACGACCTGTACGACGTCTCCAGGGCGCTACGGCAATGGCAATGCCAAGAACGCCACGTCCTCCATGACCACATGGAGGCCTCCTCTCGGTGGGCTCGGCCAGCCAAGAGCTGCTGACGGGCGATGGGCCAGCCCACCACAAGCCGACCGGGATTTACAGGCACGTACATGCCGGCTTGACAGCTTTGTTGCTGACATATCCAGGGCTTAGACTTGCCTGGCGTAACGCTTGTAAGCCCTACGTGTGTGAGTGTACTACTCCATTGGGAAAGCTCAGCACATTCAGCTTCAGTTCGGGCGCTGAACCCGTTGCTTTGGATTAAAGGCTAAACCTGAACATAAACCTTAACACAAACCGTAATACAGAAGAGCCTCAGAGATTTGGCAAGGGGACAAGAGGACAGGATGAATTACAGTGACGACAAGACCTTGCAATGGATCACGCAAGGGGCCACAGTCGGACGTCATGCGGAAGGGAAACCCTAAGTCGGGACCCCCTGGGGTCCAACAAAGAGCGCGATGCGGCGACAGTGTGGCCGCAGCTAACAGTACTAGCTGTGACAAGCTGACCTGACGTCTGGCTACGAGGGTCCGCGTCGGGTTGGGGAACTCAGCTTTGTTGGTCCCGGGCGACCGGTTCTTCTATGAACGCGGTCGCAAGCTGCGGGTAATTCCGACGGGTTGTAGAACCCCCGGTGCAGCGCATGAGCACCTTGAGCCAAAAAAGGATGTCCAAAAGCCAATTTATGGCCTAAACAACCTCCAAACAGAGCCTGCCAGTCAGCTAGTCAGCCAACCTCTTCACTGCCGCAGCGTCACCAAGTTGTCAAGGTCGAAAATGCGAAACCCAATCAGGAATCCGCCTGCTAGCCATGGCATGTTTAAGGACTGAGTTGCGTATATACGTTTAGGCAATGTCTGGGCAAAAGAACATGGACCAGTAATCCACATGTTCCGCGCCACTTTTCACTTAAAAAGGCACTCAGTACCATTAGATCAGGGAGAACAACATAACGAGGCACAAGGCCCCGATTATTGCCAGGCACAAAAGCAATGATGGACAATTGATCAGACATCCCGTACAAAAGTACGTACATGCAAAAGCAAATGAGCAGGGCGAAAGGAGAAACATGTGTAGGGAGTTACGGGAGGTCTCTCTCGTGCCCGCCGGCCCTGCATCCATCCGGAGGGCTTGGGCGGTCATTAAAAACAACCCTTTCTTCCTTCCTTGCGTTCTGATGAACGGAGGTTGGTTTCGAATTTGCAGGGAAGGGCAGCGAGAGCCAAAATACACTAAACACATACACACACACATGCACGCGCGCGCGTGCGCACACATTCATGGACACATACACGAAGCTCGCTTCGGTACACAGTTAATCTCCGGTATACCACAATCGACATTTCCCTCATCGCGGCTCAGATCATTAAAACAGACGGGCGCGGCAGCCGCTCAATTCACGCCTCAACCACACCCACGTCCCCAGCCCGCTCCGCACGCATTTCGACAGTTGGCGCACTGCCCACCGCCCACCATCCATCCGGCACAGCCGGGTGTCGCTCTCACCACCACAGGGCACCCACACAGGCTAGTGCCCCGGAGGGGACCGTTTGGATCCTCCTCCTCCTCCTCCTCTCCCTCAACCCCCCTCCTGGGGGTTGGAAGGCCGTGAAAGGAGAGTACGCACCAGCAACGCACACGCTTGTGTGGATCGACATACAGACGGACAGGCAAATACCGTTTCTAAACGCCTTCCCCCTACTCGGCCCTGTTCGACGCTAGGCAGCAGCTCCGTACCTGAATGTGGCGCAAGCATACGCACAGGTCGTCGGTTGCAGCATCGCAACCCGAGAGCTCCTTTACCCCAACGGCGCCGCCGAGGCAAACCATCGACAGGAGCCATCATGTCTCAAGAGTGCTGTGCCAGGCGGCAGGAGAGGACTAAATGTACAACACAGTGTTACGACGCGATACAGCGCAGAGGGAGGCAGCAGCCCTTGGGACCTAACGGGCGACCTGTATCCGCCATGCAGCTCGCTAGCCACACGAGGCCGCGCGGAGAGCCAGCGCCGCAGGGAGACATTTTCATAGAAAAGCGGGATAGGATGCCGGTCCAAATCCTAAGAATACTACTGGATAACATTAGGAGCTCCTGAGAGATGAACAATCGCACGGGGACAGAGGACAGAGCCGCACGCACCACCTCACAACGCAGCGCAACGTACGGCAGTCAGACGGCAGTGGATCCTGAAGGCGAGCGACGAGCAACCTTGCGATCGCTGGACGCAACCACGGCGGCGAAAAACAGCCGACCCGACGGGAAATAGACAGACAGACAGACCGGCCGATTGACCGGACAGGACAGGCATACGCCGGGTTGGGGTTGATGCCCAGGAGTTCAGCGTTGCGAAAAGCAGACACCTCAGCCCCACCGGGGTAGACCACCCGGGCGGGTCGGAGTAGCGGGTAGCCCCGGGGACAGCGGCGGTGAGGAGGGCGAGCTCAACTACGGATAGTATGCGCCCCTCGCCATGTACGCACATACATACATACATACATACATACATACATACATATATACATACATACATACATACATGCACACACACTATGCATCTGTTCCCCCCTCATGCTCGCAACATTCCTAACGTCCCATCTTCTGCTTGCAACCGCAATAAGCTTAAAGGCGTTAAAAAAGGTTGGGCCCGCAACAACGCTTCCAGAGGGCGCTTTGATGTGCAGTCACGGCCACCAAAACACCAGCACCACGCCCACCCGTAGCTCACACTCCGTAAAGCCCAGCGGCGGACGCACCGCACTGTATTGTCATGTCCGCATCCTCGATCTCCCACGTACTCGCCACTCCCACTTCCTCCGTTCCCGCGGCCTGGCGCGGAAAAGCGGCAGCCTCTTTGCAGCAAACAAAATAGCGGCCTCGTTCGCTCTCCGCATCAATAAGTCAATCCAACTTTCCAAAAGGGTTTCTAGTGCGCACGCGCAAAGCAAAATGTGTGCATGCAAAGCAGGAGAAAATTTACTGTTGAAATGCTGGGTCTTATGTAACATAATGACATATCGTGAACGCCCCAGTTTGCCCCTGTAGAGCACTTCACGTCCCGTGAGAGCGATATTGAACAGCCCCTGGGGTTCGCCGGATAGCTGAGGCCCCCTGGGGCTCGTCCGTACTCTTCCCCCCCTCCACAGAGACAGATGCCACATTCCCTCTTGCTTATCAGATTCGGATACATACACACAGACGCACACATACACACACACATACACACACACATCACACCTAGACAACCATATTACAGTTCGTCAGCTTCACTCCTCCTTCACGGAGTCCTGGCAGTGGCGGCGGCAACGGCGGCCGGTATTGATGACAGCAAAAAGAGCTCCAGTAAAGCCAGCGCTTTCATTTAAAAGAACACATACATACGGGCATACATACGGGCATACATACGGACATACACATATACGGGCATACATACGCATACACACGCATACATAGCGAAAAGGACACGTGCCGCGATGAAAAGGAGACCTTTTGCAAACGTCAGCAGCGGCAATTCAGAGCTCATTGAAATGGTGGCTAGGGACACATCCAAGCAGCCATGATGCGGCTGCTGCTGCCATACCCTCCGCCACTGCCACCATCGCCACAGCCGTAGCAGCAGACGCCTGCAGCGGCAAGCAGCGGCACCAGGAAAAAGTACAATCCGTCGTGTGCAACCACACGGAACAGCTTCCTCCAACGCGAGTCCCGGTGCACGGGGCTGCGTCTGTTGCCCCTCGTAGAAACGAACGGCATTATCGTCATCCTCATCCTCGTCATCCTCATCCTCATCATCGTAATTAGGACAGCTACCCCCTGAAAGCCCTAAAGAGGCCATCACCCCCATAACACCATTAGGAAATAACCCCCCCGCCGTACCCCCATGTCCCCTCCTCCCTCTTCCGCGCCCGGTGAGCTCCCGGTTTCATGCCAGGGGCAGCGAGCGAATCATCACGCCGCAAAGCTCCCCAATCGCGACAACATCATCACCAAAAAGGGAAACAGACGCGCGCGCCCGCGCGCACAATTCGGCTCCATAATGAAAGGACACATCGTACACCCACTTCGACCCCTCTCGGTCCTAGGCGCTCTCCCCCCCCCCGCCCCCGCCCCCGCCCCCGCAAGATAACCACCTCGGACAAAGTACTTCTTCCACGTGCCCCACTACCACTACCACTACCAGTGCTGTCAGTTACCCCTGCCATAACCCCCCTTATAATCGCCATCAGCAGCAGCACTGGGAGACAGCAGAATCAGCACCCCCACCCGCACCCGCACCAGCGACCAACCACTCACGTATTGCCTCTAGACTCCCTCCCCCTGGCGCCGTGTGCCCCCAAACAGATGCAGGTTGAACCGCCTTGCCGCCCGGTGGGAAAGACGATGACCCCCTCGCCCGTATATCCCTCACTACAAAGCAGCACCACAACGCCCACTTACATGTAAAGGGCAGTATAGTACTAATTATAACTCTTAGGACCACCATGCATGCATTCGTGTTTTCAGTACGCCCGCCGATCATTGACCAAATCCGCCATTTAAAAACCTAAGAGCAAAGGGCCCCCAAGCAACCGACCGTCTGCCCGTCTACCCACCCATACACTTGTGCAGGTGCCACGACGCCGGCAGGCCCCCGACCCGGCCTCAACTCGCCTCTACTCGCCACGACAAGAGGAGGAGGGCGTGGCCCGTGAAGCGCAGATGCAAACTGCCACACCACAGCGGCAGCAGCTACAGCCGTCGCAGCAGCAAAACGATAAGACTTGAA
Source organism: Volvox carteri f. nagariensis (assembly GCF_000143455.1). NCBI lineage: Eukaryota > Viridiplantae > Chlorophyta > Chlorophyceae > Chlamydomonadales > Volvocaceae > Volvox > Volvox carteri. The sequence continues at coordinate 312,097 of NW_003307574.1, forward strand.
AAATAACCGCAAAACATGTGTGCCGCCGCAAGTTACAAGATGCGGTAGATATTGCGCCAGCGCCGCCCCGTCACCCCGCGGCCGAGCCCCCAGCTGCCCAAACCCCCCGCCGACGCGCGGATGAATGTGGAAGAGGACAGCTGTGCGGTGGCAGGCTGCGTCCGTAAAGCAATTAACCGCATTAACCGCAAAAGCACACAAGCACACAAGTAAAGCAAACTGATTGGCACCCACACCAGGCGGCCTCACACCGCCACCCACAACCTCCCCGAACATAGGGCCCCACCATTCACCAACTAACCAAAACCCTTCGTCTCTCTCTGTCACCTTCCCCCTAGAACACCGCCCTTTCCGCAAACAACTGCGGCATATTCCTCTCCCAATTTCCCTTTCCCCCTTCCCCAAAACCCCTCGGCACACGAACGGACCTCTTAATACCACCTGCCGTCTAACGCTGTAATACCTCTCCCCCCCCCAGGGGAAGGGAGCCACCAACACAGCCCGTACACAACGGTGTTGACTTCCTTATGCATGTTCTCTCATGTACGTAATAATGCGAGGAGAAGGAACCTTCCACACCGCTTCCCAACATTACATTACAACAATGGACACTGCGGAAGCTGTTCCTCCACACCACAAGACTCGACCGTGGTGGCCTCAGTTCATGTCGCCACCGGCGGCCAGGTCTCCGCTGCCGCCGCAGTCGGAGGCGCCCATCTTCAGAGCCCAGGGCGCCGCGTCGCCGCTGCCCGCAGGACCAACACCATCAACGCCGCCTGCACTGCCGCCGTCACCGTTATCTGCTCCGACTCCGAGCTGCGGCCCTTGTTGCATCGAGTACAGGCCGTTGCCGCCGCCGTCTGACGGCACGTCGTCATGCATGGCGTCGTCATGTCGGTCATTGCCTACTACCGTAGCAGCGGCGGCCAGCGCCGCCGCCAGCGGCACATCCGGCGCCAGCCCAAACAGCTGCTTCTGCGCTTGGACGTGCTGCTTTCGCGCCCGCTGCACAGCGTCAAACAGCTGTGCCTTAGACGGCGGAGAATGTAGACCTGGGGGCAGCGAGCCGCGGCCAGCACGGCCATTCGCGGCCATCGGCCCAGCACGCGTCTTAGCGCTTCCACCGCTGCCATCACTGCCGGCGTTGCTGCCGCCGCTACGTACGGCTGCTGTCCCCTTTAGTGCAGCGGCGGCGCCGAGGGAACCCAGCTGCTCTTCGTCCAGCGCCGCTGCCGCCGCCGCAGCGGCCGCTGCCGGCAAGCCGGCGAGGTACTGTAGATGCAGCATGGGCGACAGGTTTGCCATCCCTCCTGCTGCCTGGGCGTTACGGGCCATAGCCGCCACCACCGCGGACATACTGGCAGCCACCTGTGGTGTGATGGGGAGGTATGCGTGCACGTACGCGTGTGGCGACAAAACGAAGCCGCGCGGGAAAAAAATAGATGGGCAGTCAAACCCATGACGAAGGTACAGGCGGTGCATGCGTATGTGTGCGCGGGACGTATTAAGAGATGGGGAAAAGAAGGGAAAAAAGGGAGAGGATGGGGGGCAGTGAGGGCTTCAAGGTATGGCCACGCGGCCGGGACCGGTGACATCCCGGGCCCGCAGATCGAAAAAAGAGCAGGTGTAAGATGTGGGGAAGGGGACTGCGGGGATCCGCCTGGATCCGCCGGTGAAGCGTTTGCGCACGTAAGGAAACCGGCAGGTGTGCATCAGTCGGTCGGGACGTAACCCCGAGCCCGAGAACCCGGGAATCGGACACAGTGCTGCCAGAAACACCGGAAGCTGACGTCTCACGTAATACCTTGCAAAACTGCACCCTTCCCAAATTCTAACCTCAGAATCATGTATTGGTCTAATTACCAGTAATCTACCTAAGCGGTATGAAACGCGTCTCAACGCGGTTCGGTGAGTCCTTGTCTGTCTGTTGTAACGCTTGCGATACTCAGGCTTTTCACCCGCTTCACTTCCGTCCGCTTTAGCATGGTCATCGTGGACTTGAACACGCACCAATCGCTGCCGCTAATCGGTTCTTGACAAGTGCACATCTGCGGCCTCTTCATAAAGTTGCCTTGTCATCTACGATTTTGAGAAAAGATCATGTAATTGGGGGGCGATACAAGCGGAGGCGGTTGGCAGGGACGCTTCGATGGGCGGGACCAGGCCGCGCGTGTTGACCGGGGCACACGCTGTACATTTGGCTGCTCTACGGGCCGAGGCAACATTTCATGGCCTGCACGAAGCATTGGTGGTATTATAACTCATATAAGAGTTACCTAAGCGGCTCGTTGTGAGGTGGACGTGTCCTAGCACCCTCTGTGGCCGACCCCTGTGGCCGGGGGTTTCCCACCGGAGTCACCGGAGGGGGTTCCAAAGGCCGGTACATGCCGGTATCTAGAACTGGGTGGGAGCTTCTCCAACTCCTAGTCGTAAGGGAGCGCGGCTGGGTTGACTCGCTCACACCGGGGCCATGCTGCCTATATAGGCCATTGCACCAGGTGCTCATGTGCCTAACATGAGAACATGGGATTAGAACGGACGAGAACGCTTGTAGGCACGCGTGCCCAGCCTTCATGTTCCAAGGTACGCGGTGCATGAGCGAGCAGCTTCTCCGACTGGGAGTTTACAACCTGGGTCGCCTTGCTGGCGGCCACGAAAGTCATCAGGCCTGATGGCCGCGAGCGTGCCGCGCGCACCTGCAGACTATGTAATTGCGGAGTGGTCGAGGACGATCTGCATGTCTTATGTGCATGCCGACTGGCCACCCCTTCCATTCATAAATACACTAAGGCGCGAAATGCGTGCTATTATGGCGGAAAGCCCCTCAATATCTGTGACTGGTTTTCTCCCGGACATCTGGGAAACCACTCGGAAGCAAATCGCGCTCAGGCGCGCCGAGCTCAGGTGAGCAGGAGAGGATGACAACGTCCTTACTCGGACCCACAATAACATATATTGACCTGACCGTCCATGGCCCCCCTGGCCCACACTTTTGCGGAACTTGTAACTCCACAGGAAACCTCGAGGACGATGCGGGTGGTATCTCAATCCGCTCATCAAAATTCATAACCCATCATTACAAGGATTCCCTAAGTGTACAAGGAGGGAAGGCAGTTTGCGACACCAGTAAAATACTCGGGCGTGTCGCTGGCACAAGACATAAGAGCGCGGAGCTCAGTGGCATTTGCGAAATAACTAGAGGTAAATGTTCGGGCTGTTTATTAAAACTCACGACATAATAGCATGGCCATGCAAATTTCCTAAGAATCGTGGCTTGGACGAGAAGTGTAACGCCGCTTTTTACATCAAACACACGACCAATGTACATAAGTGGAAAGTGCGAACTGGGAAAACTAGTACGAAAGCCTAAAATAAATTACACTCATGCACACAACATGATAATAGGATCAAAAGCGACGAAAGCGGTTCGATGAGGACAATACTGGAAGTCAGCTGATTTATCGGGACAATTTAAAAAAATTCTTCAGTTCAACTACTAATTTCTTGAGCACCTAGAGGATCTTTCATTACAGCTCTTTCTTCTTGGGACGGCAATAATAATAGCTTATCATACGAAAAGGGCTCGGCCCGTGCAGCCACGCGCCCCGCCTGTCCTCGACGCTGTCGTGCTGTCCTCGACGGTTTCGCTAAGGCGGCAACACAACCCCAGAACGGTGGAGACGGTGGACTGCCTGCCGCATTCATCGCAAGCACGCTAACCTTCCGGCGATGTTAGACCGGGAAGATGGGCATTATTCAACATAGGCGGCTTGCCATTGCTGCGGCGCAGCTTGCCATAGTTACCTATAAGCGAATCGTGCAAAACGAATTGTGTATATTGCTAGCTGCTGTTGGCTATGCCACGGCGATCATGGGAAGTGCTGCAAGGCCGCGAGCGGCGGGGGATGTCAAAGCCATGGCCCGCGGGAAGCTGTCTTGGCGCACAGATGTAAATGTAAACTAATTCCTTCGATGAATTGGTCGAAAATTGTTTACAAGCAATCCTTAGTTAAGCGTGGCATGCGAGTTCATCATGCAACGCTGGCTGACTGACTGACAGCAGTGAGTCGCATCAACGTGCATGCAGCTATTATATCCTTTGCGCAGTTGTTTTGGCCCTCCACTGTTTCGGCCTCTTAACTAGATGCAAACTGCCGCAATCCTGAGTAAGTACATTGTGATATGTCCGAGTTGAAAAACCTAACAGCAAAGCCTGCGAATTTTAAGTGCCAGAAAATTAAAAAATGTCAACGTGAGCAGACTTGTAATCGCTGAGCAAATGTATTAGTGTATTAAGCGCAAACGAAAGCACATGCACGCGGGTGCTGTATTCTCTGGGTACCTTCCGTCTCAAAAATCGCGACGCCCTGCTTATAGGCAGTTACGTCTCCCTATTTGGTGCACATTAAGCGGTCACCCATGGGCCCATTACCAGCTTACTCACCGTCTGTCCTGCCACAGCACACCCACAGCAGGGTCCGCCCCCCCGCACTTCCCACTGCTCTCCCCCTTCTTCCTCCCTTCCCCCATGGCCCACCTGTTTCTCCTCAAACCTTTGCGCCAGAACCTCCGCAAGCTCCTGCTTCTGCTTGGCCCGGCGATGACAGTGGCGCTGCAACATGGTGCGACAGGAGCGCCGGTCGCCGTCGAACTCGGTCAGCGGATGGAAGCGACCGCACTGCAAAGCAACGGAAAAAAGTCCAACACTACCATTAGACTCACGATAACATCTTTTACCAGCAGCAGTAGCAGTAGCAGTAGCAGTAGCAGTAGCAGCAGAAACAATGCGAAGAAGCAGGGTGGAACAGATATGCCGCTGAGCGACAGCAGCGACACAGCGCAAAGGGAAGCAGAAAACATATTCAACCATTACACATCGAGGGCAGGCATCTACCACGCTAACCGACCCTTACAAGCTACTTTCATCTTCTCACTCCCCAGCTCTCCCAGAGGGCCGACCGGTGCGGAAGTTCCCTAACCCCCCGACCCCCACACTGCCATCAATCACACACGCTGCCGCCCCTTTTCCGCCGGCTGCGTGCAGTCGCACCTGCTGGCAGAAGCGGTGCGGCACTCCGTCCTTGAGCACCGAGCTGACCTTCAGATGGAACTCGCCTAACAAGAGACAAGGGGGAAATCGTACATGTTGCGGTGACGCACGATGTAAACCACACAACCAAGGGTCAACTATCAACACGTGTCGACGAGGGAGGGGGGGAAGCGCCGGGATGGGGGTAGGGGAACGAAGACAAGCAGGATTATGTGCGAGTGATTAGCGTATCTGCAAGGTCTCAACAGCTCATCTTGCGAGGGTCCCACAGGAGGCCGTCCTGGTACTGTCCGGGAGATTTTGCAAGCGGGAGAGCCCTTTCCTACCACCTGCCACCTCCATGACCGCCCTCCCTGACACTCCTCACATATCTTGTAGCGTTGGTAATAATCCCGCAGGCCCTGCAGACTCCGGTGACATCCTTGCACGTGGCACATGCCCTTCTGAGCAGGGGCGCGACGTCCCGTCATCAGCACCGGAGTTCCGCCCTGCGCACTGCCGCCGCCGCCGCCGCTGGTGCCACCGCTACCGGCGCCGCCGCCGGGCTTGGGGCTGGCGACGTCGCCGGCGGCGCCGCCGCCGGTGTCGACGTCATCATCACCGCCGTTCTGGCCGCCAGCATCATCCTCACCAGGGTCGCTGCCCACCTCGCCCCCAACACCGCCGCCGCCTTCACCACCGCCGGCAGCGGAGGGACCGTCTAGCAGCGTTTCGGCGCCGTATACGAAATCCTTCAGGCGATTGATACAAAGGGGGGGAGAAAGAGGACCAATTCATGGAACACAGATGCAGCAGCAGATTTGCACCCAAACAAATACGGTTGCAAACATGTCCATCACATATCACTTTTCACTTAATTAATTTTGGCACTACACTCAGAAAAAAACTACGGCGAAACTCCAAATTTGAATTCCTACGGGTACGAAAATTTGCAGGGAAACAGTTTACGAACGCGACTCAGGAACGAACCTTGCACCGGAATAACCTGAACAAGGCACAAATTTCATGTGTTGGCCAACATTTCAAGCTTCTTTCAGCAAGAATATCCCACACGAACACGAACATAAATATCTAGGACCAGCAATCGGACCATCGAGCAACCGCCGCCGAACCGCCCTCGCCACCGCAGAAGCGTGCTACTCCTTGCTCGTAACACCAACCCATCAGCCAGCCTACACGACCGCCCCCTAACACCGCCCACCAATTCTCACCATCCCAACCCGCACCCAAACTCCCCACCACCACCAACCTGTGCCCGAGCGCGTCCGCCCCCGCCTCCAACCCCATTAACACCACAGCCTCCGCCTCCAACTCCCCCATTCATAGCGCCGCTGCGGCCACCGGAGGGCGCATAATCCTCGTCGTCGTCGGAGGCGGAGGCGGCTCGCCGGCGGCGTCCGCCCACGCCGCCACGGCCACTTCCTACCGGCTTTGAACCCCTTTGCTGCTGCTGCTGCTGTGACTGCGGCTGGTACTGCTGCAGCTGCTTGCCGGTGTGGTGGTTCATGGCGGCGGCTTGCTGCTGCTGCTGGAGTGCGAGGTTGGGGTCCCTAGGGCCCATCCGACCCGACGGCAGGTGTTGTGGCCTATCATCCAGCCCATTCATCCGCTTGCCGCCACCCGACATGTCTGTAGGAGCGTACGTGGTGAGGGACGGGAGGGCACCAGCGGGTTATGCAGGATTGGGAGCTCCATACGGTGAAGAGCCCAGGGTAGATAGTACATACGGTGGAAAGGAAGGGCTCAGGAAGGAGCTAAGGGGTGAGGTAGACGGACATTACCCTTTCCCCCCTTCCTCATAGTGAGACGGGTAACCCACATCCCATACCTCCGTTGTGCACACCCACCGCTGTGCATAGACGTGGCAGAGCCACTCTCAGCCGCCGCCGTAAAGCCGCCGCCGCCTCCTATTCCCATTCCGGGCCCCACACAGGCGCCGCCCCCGCCGCCGCCGCCGCAGGGAGGTCCTCCCGCTCCGGCACCACGCAGCCGCTTCTGCACGCGTTCCCCTTCCGCCGCATCCGCCAAGGCGTCCAAGCCGAACCCCATCGCGCTGCCGCCGCCGCCGCTGTGACCGCCGCCGCTCCCAAGGCCAAGGGCACCAAGTCCATTGCCGTTGCCTCCCTTACCGCCGCCGCCGCCGTCGTGCAGCGTCAGCAGGGACTGCAGCCCTCCGACCCCCAGGCCGTGATGATGCACCCCGTGGGTGTGGTGGCCGCTCTCTCCTGAGATCCCACCAGCGCCGCCATTACCATTACCCGACGGCATCACCAGCACCGCCGCCTGAGACCCGGACGCCGTCGGCAACAGCTGCAGTACCTGCACGGTACCACTGCCCCCGCCGCCGCCGTTACTAGCGGCCATCCCAAGGCCAGTCCCGGCGCTCAGTCCGAAGCTGCCGCCGCCGAGAGTCCCCTCCGCGCCGCCGCCGCCGCCGCCGCCAGGGCCCAGCGCTTGACTTAGATTGAGGGATTGCGCCGCCGGGTGAGTGGCGGCGGCAATTCCCGAGCCCAGCAGCCCCGAAGCTCCGCCACCGCCATGTCCGCCATGTCCTATACCGTGGCTGACGTGGCCTGAGTGACCAGAGAACTGTAGCAGGCCGCCGCTGAGGCCATTAATGCTACCGCCGCTACCGCCGTGACCCACGGGTCCCAGCGCGGCGCCGCTGACGGCAACTGCCTGAATCGCGTCGACAGTCAGGCCCGTCGCCTCCGCAAACACTCCGACGAGGCTGCTCCGGGGGGCACTGGCGGACAGCCACGACACAGCCGCCTGTGCGCGCGGCAGTGATCGCAATAACATCGCCAGAGCCGGCACCGAACAGGAAAAGTGTGTGTTGGAACGGGGTTGGACAAAGACATCTGATAGTACGTACGTACATACATACATACGTACGTATGTACGTATGTACTCCCCTTTCCCCTCATCCACCCCCCACCACCAACAACCCCGTTTCCAGGCTCTGCTCCCCTCTTCCCCGCGCACCTGAAGTCCCACGAGCTGGCTCCTGTGCGCCAGGTCCTTGCAGATGCAGGCGGCGGTCTCCAGCCTGGAGGAGCGGAACTCGGCACTGGGAACTACATCAGACACCCTGACCGGCCGCCGCAAGTATGGCGGTATGGAGGCATATGACCGGGGGGGGGGGGAAAGCTGTTCGGACAGGCGTGTGGGTGGTCGCCGTATACAGTGGATGACAGGGCTAGGAGACACACACACACACAGAGACACACACACACAGAGACACACACAGAGACACAGAGAGAGCCACACCGCCAATGGGCCTCGTTCATCCTCGTGATCCCCTCATCCCAACAACACACCAGTTAACCGCACCCCTCATCCCAACAACATACCGTGTTAAAAACATGCACACATACGCATGCAGCGGAGCGCTTTCGCTGCCACCCTCCTCACTGCCTGTCCCTACGACTTCATCACAGTCACGAATTCATCTTTATTCATGCCTTTCTTCCCCTCTTCTGCTCGCACACTCTCTGGGCTGCAGGCTGGAGGGCGGGTTGCGTGTGTCCTGGCTCTCCAGCCCCTACTACGGCGCACAGGAACCCCCTACCGGCGCACGTCGGTGCCCTCCTCGGTGCGGCCGGCTGCAAAGGGACATCATCGCCGTATTACTACCAAACCTCCTCCTAAATGCCCATTCTGTTAATGCCCCCTTACCACATGCACATGCACACCTACATCAGCTGCGTGTGTGCATGTGCACGTGCCCCGCGCACCTGCCCCGGATCCATGCCAACACCAGATCTGACAGTTGCGACACTCCCATACTGAGACACAGCTCCAGAACCTGGCAGCAGTTGTGGGGCTGCAGCGCCGAGTTGAGGTACTGCTCCAGGGCGGGCGCTAGGGAAGGAACCTGAGGATGCGCGACAGGGGGGCGGAAAAAGGGAAGATGTGGGCAAACGGGCGAGGGGGAATGTGACTGTGATGGAGAGGCATCAGGGGGCGGGAAGGCTAAGCACCACGGAGGATAGGAGGGGGGAAGACTGTGCAGACAAGCAGAGCGCGCCTTTCCGGTGCCATTCTGGTTTTCCTTCCTATGGGGTCTTTAAGAAAACTGACAGACTCTGGCGGTGGTGGTGCTGGTGGTGGTAGGTGCTGGTGATGGGGTGCGCGACCTGTTGATTCGTTACATGTTTTTTGTGTCTTTGCCGAGTATTGGGGGATTTACCTACCTCGAGCTTTACAGCTGCGTCGTACAGTGCGGGAACCTTGCCGAGCTCCAGAGGACATTCCGCCGTGTAGAAAGCACAGACCAGCGTCTCCAGCGCATCGCTATCGACCCCCTTCACCGGCATCTGCTGACCCGGTGTCCAATTGCCTACACGATTAGAGCGAGCAGGGAAAGCGCAAATCAACTTGTCCGGTACGTTTTTAGGCTCCCGCGCAGTGTGACCACGCCTAATGTTGTATACGTGAAACAATGTGAGGCGCAAGAGAACCGTAGAAAGGCATGACCTTTCGCATAATATCTTCCTTTAGGCATGCCCTTCCATGGTGATGCACAATAGTCAAACACAGAATCTGGAAGTGGGAAACCAAAGCCATATACCTTGCTTTAACGCAGCTGCGAAACGCCTTGAGGCAGCTGCCAGTATAATGCTATGGCAGTGCAGCGCTCGACCATCTGGACATACAAGTGTTAAGTCCGAGAGTGCCGGATTATTAAAAAACGTCTTCGTTCCAGATTGGATAAGTTTTGACAGGTCAAGGTGGCAAGGAGCTTCCTGCAAGCAGTTAAACAAGAAGGGTTGCACAGCTCAACGTCCAGCATCTTCCAAGCCATAAGGGAGGCCTGCGCTGACGCCGCGGCACTCAAGCGCGGCGTTCGCGCTGAAGTGAGTACGTTGCGAGTGACTACGGCCGGTTAATCCCAAGTGTCAACTGCATTTAGCCATCTTGAGCCGATTCGCGCAGTCCAAAAAATGGGCGGTGATGCCGCGGTGCTTCTAACTATGGCGCAAGTCGAATCGTGGGCGGCCAGACATAAAGGACCTGAGCAGTGAATCCGAAAATGTGCAAGCCAATACCACATACTCCTATATGCTCATGCGTGTCATGCTAGTGCTAGGCTCCCCTCTTCCAGGAGTTTCGGGCCTGAAATGCCACGCCGAAGCGCACCTCCTTGGCCAACGCCTCGCGACGATTGTCCAGCTGCAGCACAGGCATTGTTACAGTCCTCCCTCGTTCAACTCAACAAAAGTTTCTTACTCATAGCATATAGGGCACGTATAAGAAGAAAGGACAAGAATAAGTTGCAAGCAAGGATAGCAGGGACATGGAAATAAACACTAAGTTTCTCTTTTACGTATCTCCCGTTAGTTTCCGAAGCTCCATTTCGCTCTGTCTGCAAAAAAAAGTACCGTACAGCCATACGGTATACGGAAAGTTAACGGAAGTTCCATCAAAAAGAATGGCGCGCAAACGTAGCATAGCACGACGAAAGTAACAATGGACGATGAAAACGTATATCTTAATTACTGCGGTAATAAAAAGCTGGGGTGATGCGCTATCGGCACGGCCGTGTGAGTAGACAGTACGAGCAGGTGTTACAGCGCAGGATGGGTGATCCAACATCTGTGGAAATGGCACTGCCATTGATAAGCTCTTTTTGAAGTACGGCTACTGAATGAATGCTGAAGAGTTGGTGTCGCACTTTACATTGCAGTTCGCGCTCGCCTCTGAAGTCATGGCATAACTTAATCCCAAACATACGTTAGCACAATTAGGAGGTTGCATCGATTATAGATCCTAGAACAACCACGCAGGGCGTACTGGCCCTAGTACGTACCGAGGACTCCGTATAAGACGGAATGAATGGAGTTGTTCCCGTGTTTTGTGTACAGTGCTGGCTGGATGCTGGGCAGCACCCAGCTACCCGCTGCTGGACAGGGATTCTATGATGTCTTAGCATTGCACCTGCTACACCCAACAAGGAACGAACCTTCCCATCCAAAGTCGTATATAGCGCTTCACCCAGCCTTCCAGCGCTTTTTCAAGTCTACATTTTCCAAATCCTGGCCAGAAAATTCCTACTGAAACATTTCGTGCCTGCTCGAGTCTGCTCGTCACGCGGTTTCATAACCGCGAAGCATGATCGGCCCCCGATAGACCTACAGGCCGCGGCCGGCACCGTCTAACCCGCAGCAGTACGTCAGAGCAATACGGTCGCACCTCTTTTTGAGGCGGCGCCTAAACGTGTAACATTTCCTAGGCATTCCTAAACACAATTACGCCGTTCTGATTATGACGCCGTTTTGCGCAACGCATCTTTGCTTGGACTTCCCATTTGATCGCCCTCTGACCGGATTGCATTTCCAGTCGCTAGGACCGTACCATGCTGCAGCAGCAACAGTTTTTGCGGCATGCCGAACCCGCTCCCGAATCCTCAAAACGCCAACGCACGCAAAATGAAACGTGCTTTATGTACAACCCAAATTTCTAAGTAATCTCGGTTCCCATCATACATCGATACACCCTTTCGATACACCGGCGCAAAAACGCAGGTACGTTCGTCCGCCGCCGCCGCCGTGCCTTCCTGCCAATTTCTGCTGCAGCCATATGGCTGCAGCATTCGGACACCCTTCCGTCCCAGGTACAACGGCCGTACCTGCGTTTTTGCGCCGGTATACAATGACTTCTAAACTTTTGAAACTTTCTCAGCCTGTCCGCAACTGGAAGCCCTCATTGGCAGTGCGGCTACATACCCCAAGACTGAAAGGAAGGTTATCAGGCCTAATGGCCGCGAGCGCACCTGCAGGCTTTGTGTGATTGCGGAGTAGTCGAGGATGAAATGAATGTCTTTTGTCCATGCCCACCCAGCCTCCGCGGGGTCCTCCGCCGCGTGTTCCCTGTTCGTCTGCGGATGCCTACATGCTCGGCGCCACAATAATGGCGATTGATCATCCTTAGAAGAACCCCCGGATTTTACAGACGGGTCCCCCCATTTGCGCGGAACTTGAATTTATTTTATATCTTGGAACTTTAAGAGCGTTGACTGGTCAGGGCGGGGAACGTGTGTCTGGTTGGCTGCTGATTTAAAGATGATGACCAGCCGCCATGGCCAGCCACGAACGGTTTAGAGAAAGCGCTAATCCAGCTTCCAAACGGCCTTCCGACAGACCGACTGCCACATAACAAATAGGTCTAACACTATGGATCCTTGAGGACCTGCAATTTCAAGAATTAAAAAAACGTGTGGCTGCATAGTTGCTGCTCCATATCCTGTGGCTACATCGTATGGAGCCCGTCCCATTCTTCCACGGGCCGGTGTTCGTGGCCGAAGGGCCTGAAACGGATTCCTTCGTAGGGGGAGGAGGAATGCAGTAGCTCTTAAACTGAGTACTGCACACTTATCGTCGATAAATACGCGCAATGGCGGGGCCCCCAGCACCTATAGAGCCCTTTTCAATGGCCCGCAGCTTTAGTTGGCCCCAAAAAATTTCAACAAAACCTCCCAACCCCTGTGTAACTATCTATCTCTCTATCATTCTATCTCTATCTATCCAATTGTCCATCTGCCACTGCCAACATGCAAAGTTCATAACCCACACATGCATACCTACATACATATATAATATAGGGTTTGGCACTACTGGTAAGGCGCGACCATTGCCCCCGGGAGATCCCGGGATCGATACCCATTAGGGTCAAAAGTCCCTTCCGATTGTGGAAGGCATTGAGCCCCTAGTTGATGGTGGTGACCTGGGATAAGTTAACCTGCGAGCCGACCAGGAACGGAGTTGGGCCGCTGTCGACCCGGCAGATTCCGTTGGATGCCGGTGGTGGGTGCGGAACCTGAGCGATCCACTGAGAAGTTGACTAGGGAGACTGGATGAGGGTGCCCCGAAATACCGGGGAAGGCAGGGTTTCGCAGGGTAGCTGCCCCGGGCGAAGATACATCCCCCTGTTTCACACATCATGTACGCTCACTCTAAACGTTCGCAAGGAAGTCACTCTACCCTTCCCCCCGATCCAGATGACCCCCATGTCTTTCGGCCCCCCCCGGGTGCCTCCCACGCTGTACAACTGCTACATCAAGACTTCAGAAAAATACCGATGATGGTGATGGTGATCATAATCGCCCTATAGGATATCTTCAACATCAACCCAGCTGCGTTGGTATCCAAGATCAATCAGAATACGTAGACACCCTAAAGTAACCCACACCCCAAGCAGGTCGTCCTGTCGTTACTGAGCCCCCGTCCTCCCATTTACCGTAGACCTAGCCCCGCCACTGACCTCCTTCTCCAGCCTGCCAGCTCACCACCCGTACATACATACACACATACGTACGTACATATATTCATACATGCTGCATGCCTGCAAGACAGGTTGCCGCCGGTGATGCAGCTCTTCTTCTCTCCGTATCACGACTCGGGGGCAGAAATAGCGCCTGCGGGCGGCGGTGGAGGGGGCCCCGGAGGCGCCACCGCTGCCTCCTCACTCCCCACCGGAATTCCTCCGCCGCCGCCGCCGTCGCCGCCGCCTTGCACCTCTGCCGCCGCTGCCCTCTCCTGTGGTGCCTCTCCCTCCTCCTCCTCCTCCTCCTCCTGCGGCGGCGGCGGCGGCTCCTGCTGCTGCTGCCCCCTCCGCTCCAGCCATGGTGTTCGCGAGGAAAGGCCGTCAGAAGAGACAGAGGCGGCGGCGACGGCGGCGGCGGCGGCAGCGGGCTGCGGCACTGCAGTCGGTGGTGCGCTTCCGAACGAGAACACCACCCCCCGTTTCGTGGGGGTGCTGGCTCCCCCCGGAGCACCACCACCACCACCGGCGGCGGCCGTGGGGGTGCCGGGGCCCCCGCCTCGTGCGGACAGAGTGGTGGGCAGGGGCATGCGGTGTAGCTGTACGGAGGTGGTTGGGGAGGGTACGACGAGGGGGCTCGGGGAGTGGTGGCGGTCGGAGAAGCTGTTGCCGCCCTGGATGACCTGTGGTCAGGTGGGGGGGGAAGAGAGGGAGGGAAGGGGGGAAAGCGTTAATGGTATGGTGGGGAAACCCAGCCCTCCGTCATGCGCGCGTCATGCATCGCAACACAGCTACATACATACGCACACATACACACAGCAGCAGAGCCCCGAGCAACATTGCAATCCAAGACATCCATAGCCACCTCAATCCAAAAGACACACAGAGCTAAAACCAATGCACTCGCCGTGTGTTACACAGCCTTCCTTCCTCGATCGGTCCGGATAAACAAGCTGCTGATGGCGCACGAACACACATTCCACACACACACATACGAAACCCTAGCCCTCCAAACCTTCCCCACCTCTCATACGCTGCGCGCACATGCCAGCCCCACGTGCGCGGGCCCCCCGCCAAGTATTTCGTACACCACACCGTACGACACTCCGTGCACACCTGCACTAGACCCATGGGTCGGCCTGGCGGCGCATCCGTCGACCTCGCCAGCCCCATCGGCGAACGACTGGCACTTCGAGACAGCGGCGACGGCGCCGCCAATCCCACGCCGCTGGCCACACTACCCTCGCCGCCGCCGCCTCCGAGGCTGCCACCCCCGTAGAAACTGCTGCTCCCGCTGACCCCGCTGGGGACCTGCGGCAACGACCCCACCCCAGCCAACGCCGCCGCCGAGCCCCCGGCCCCTGAGCCCCCGGCCGCTGCGGCCCCCAGCCCGGCGCCTAGGCTGTACCCCAGAGCCGATTGGGGGGTGTTGCGGCGGCTGACCCCAGAGCCGCCACCGCTGTTGAGCGCGCGGGAGGAGCTCCCGGCACGGAAGGGCAGTGGCGGCACGGTGAGCCTCATGACGCTGCGTGGCAACCCCCAGGCCACGGTCCCCTTGGCGCTCCCGGGACGAGAGCGGGAGAGGCGGGCGCGGGAGCTACGAGCGGGGCGTGTGGTGTGTGTAGGTGGGGAGGGGAGGGGAGGGGTAGGAAGAGAGGAGAGGGGATCAAGGGGGGATGCGGAAGGGGATGCGGAAGAAGGACGCGGAGGAAGAGAGTGGCGCAGATGTATTTGGCGGTCGTGTACGTGTGTGTACGTGTGCCAGGCGGCTTGGGAGGAGGGGTAGGCAAGCGGGGAGCCAGGCCCGCTGCGGGTGGCGGTTGACGGGATGGTGGTGGGTTTGTGAAGGCGTTGAGGGGAAGGAGGATGCAGCTCGTACTCCGTGCCAAGCGAACCCCCCCTCTCCCTCTGTGTCATGTGTGTACACGTACGTGCATGTACGGATGTGTATGTACGGATGTGTATGTACGGATGTGTATGTGCACAGAGGAATCAGACCACTGGGTGGGGTCCAGGGGGCCTTGAGGAGAACGAAAACCCATTTCCCACCCGCCCGCTACTCTTCCTTTCCCTTCCCCTTCCCTTCCCTTCCCTTTCCCCCTTTTATTCCTTCATCTTCCGAACGCCTCTGCGGAGGTGGAGGCGGTGCAAAGGCCGGTCAAACACCAGCACAAGGAGGACCTCCCTTTTCCCTTACACACATACACACCGGTCCCATCGTCCTTCGCAACAACGGCGTTCCTCTTGCCGTTGCGGATCTGTTCGGATCCTGAAGACCCCCCAACCGCTCACCCCGCCGTCGCCGCCGCCAGCGATGCCATGAGCAACCGGAACGCCAGCCACGCCGCCGCCGGGTCCGTGCGTTCGCCGTACACTGTACGGAAGTGCGTGTATTGGGCCTCCAGCTTTGATAACTGCGCTTGGTAGGGGGGTGGAGGGGGAGGGGAATAGCGGTGTGTGTGTGTGGGGGGTGTTACGGGTGATGATGATGGGTGCAATGGTTTCGGAGTGTACGGGAAACCTAACGCTCCTTTGTGACAGCGCGGTGGGCCCGGAATTGGCAGTGGGAAGGTATACAAATGATACATTATCATATATATTGTACTATAATTTATATTCTATATTATTATATATGCATATATGTATATATGCGTATGTTACATATATTGGTACGACAGATACACGCTTTCCGCGGGTTGCAGCAAGCTGTAGGAAGAGATGGGGTCACAGTCGGGCAACGCACATACATACATACATACATACATACATACATACATACATACATACATACATACATACATACATACATACATACATACATACATACATACATACATACATACATACATACATACATATACATACATACATACATACATACATACATACCCGGCACCAAGGGCTCACCAGCACGCTGTCGGCGGCAATGGCCGACGTCAATTCCTTCGTGGACGGCATCATTTCCAGACCTGGTACGGCAGCCGCCGCCGCCGCCGCCACCGCCGCCTGCTGCTGCGCGGCCGCCACGGCACCACGCAGTTTGTCCAGCAGCGCCGAAACCTGATCGTCCAGGGGGGGATCTAACCCCTCCAGTGCGCCGTCCAGGACGCGCAAAAGGGCCCTACGTGAGAGTATGGGAGCGGTAAAGCATGGACGTTAGCGGTTGGCGGTTAGTGGTTAGGACTTTTGCATGTCCACATCACGCACGATAAGGAGGAGGACAACAACCGCTGCAACTCCTAACAACCACTTGCAACCGTCACAGCCGGCACATAAACCGCTGCCAAGAACTGTTTGGCCCCCCCCACAGCCTCCACAAAAGGAAAGCAACCAGATCTGGGTTGCGGTCCTAAGGACCACCGTCGTGTACGTGACCCGTCGCCGTACAGGCGGATTGCCGTAGTGTCGTACCTGTCTGATTCGGTGAGGCCCACCACGCTCTCCTCCCGTCGCAGATTGGAAATCGCACGGCTGTACGACGGCGCCAACGGCGCCATTGGTGGCGCCGGCGGCGCCACCACCACCGCCGCTGCCGCCACCGCCATTGCTTTCATCGACGCCGCACCTAGCGCGGTACGCGCCATGGCGCTCTCGCTCCGCGTTATGGCTCCGGAGCTGGGCCTCGACCCAGTCGCCGTCGCCGCCGCCGCACCGGCGGCGCCGCCTACAGGCAGGACGCTGGCCGTGGAGGGCGATGCAGACACCGCCGGCGGCGGCGGCGCCGCCGCCGCCACCGCCGGGGACGTTGTGGCAGCAGCTACTGCCCAGTTCGCTGGCGGCGCGGAGGACTTCGCGCTAATTCCGGAGGGGTATGAGGCGATGGGGCCGGCGGGGCCGACCTCAACGCGCCAGCGATCCCAGCCAAAAGCTCGAGCGGCGGCCAAAAATGTATCCGCATCGAGCATCGACTGCCCGTCCGGCAGCCGCCGCATCGCATCGCCGTAAATCTTGGGCGCCAGCCGGTCCGCCGCCGCCGCGTCAGGTAACATCTGTCGTATAATGCCGGCGAATTCGTCGTATCCAATAAGGCCGTCGTCATCGTAATCACCGGCGCGGAAGAGCGCCCGCAAATGAGCCGCGTTGCGCTCCCACTGCGAGTACGAACAGTACGGCATACAATCGTATCGGACAAAATCATGAACATCAATCCCCGCTGGCGGCCGACGTTTCGGGGCGTGAAACCCGCCTTCCCCAAAACTTTCCTTCCTCCCAACAGCAACACGCCCCGTTTCCCCACCCCTGCCTCGCTTTTCGCCTCCTGTTCCCCCCCTTTTCATCACATCACACCTCACCCTCCACTCCCCCAACTTCCCCTCCCAACCCCGCTTGCTGCTGGCCCCTTTTTCGAAACCCCTAAAACACTTTAAGAAGCCTTGAAACTCCTGAAAAAAGCTAAAAACCCTAATAAAACCATAAAATTCCAATAACTAAAACCTCTTTTCATTCTCAACCCACCCTCTTCTGATACTCTGCCATGAACAGCGCCACCAATGGATCCAACGGAACCAGCTGCGATATCGGATCCGTAATCGGATCCACGGATCGAGCAAGGAACGGTACGGCACCCTCCGGCTCGCCCAGGTACCGGAACACGGCACGCGTGGCTTCTGGCAGGCCGGCTGCTTTAATGGCGACGGGGGGTGTGCCGCCGCCCTCCTCCCCGCCAGTGTCGGGGAAGAGTGAGACGAGGGAGTTGGGCGCAGCCAGCTGCGACAGCACTGTGAGGTAGAAGGACACGTGCGGGGTGGTATCCACGCTGTCTCCCACCTCCACAAGACCTGGGAAGGCGGTGTGGGCGGAGAGACGAGGTGAGGTGAGGTGAGGTGAGGTGAGGTGAGGTGAGGTGAGGTGAGGTGAGGTGAGGTGAGGTGAGGTGAGGTGAGGTGAGGTGAGGTGAGGTGAGGTGAGGTGGGGTGAGGTGAGGTGAGGATGGGGTGGACGGCCTCCCGGGACTGAAGCTCCATGCCGTCAAGTCAGGTCAAGAAGGGAAAACAACGGCCGATGCTCTCCGGGTTGCCGCCTTCCGGGTTGCTTTCTCTTTTTTGCCACATGGCAGTTTTCACCACATTACTTACCTTTTTCAGTTTCCTGCAAGACCGCTAAGACCTGTTATGACAACAAATTTATTCCTTCTTGGTATATCAACATGAACATCCTTCCGGGTGTGTTCTTTTGCGCCGAAATTTAAAGGAATTACTTAGAAGCTGATCTCTTAAGCCCTGGCCGATAAATTGGCTTGGCTCTAATACACAAAGGAAGCGCTGGGAGTAGTGATCGATGACGTAGCAGCAGCAGCCTTATTTGCTGCCTGCTTGAGTCCAAACTGCTTTTGCTCGAGAGCCCGGGTGCGATGCGGGTGAAGTCACAGAGGCCCAGGGCGGGTAGAGCTCCCCCGGCTTGCGGTAGGTAGGTTAGGCGGGGGCGGGGGGGAGGGAAGCCACCCCTCAGGCCCCTCGCTTACGAAAAGCCCTCCGTGACACTCGCCATACACCGGGGACCACCCCCCAGCCCTGGGCCCGGGACCCCCTCACCTGTGAACTGCCCGAACCAGCGCACGCGTACGGACGTCTTGTAGTGTTGTCGTACACTGGCGATGAGATCCAGCAGGTGCAGCTCCGCGAGGTTTCGGAGCCCAAACCGCGTCATGTGCCAGTCCACGGCAAACTCCGCCAGACGCTGACGTGGATTGCATTCGCGGTCGCTCACAGAGTCTGCTTGCAGCTGTGGTAGGAGAGGAAAACAGGGATGGGAGAAGGAGGTGACTCGGTTTCGGAGCTCCCGCCGCACCAGCCGCGTAGGGCCCTACCTCTCCCGGGGGACCTCCAAAGCACCACCTGCAGAAAACCCGCCCACGTACACGTACACGCTTATGAACACACACCTATGCACCACCAAACCCTCTCCCCTTTCCCCCCGTCCCTTGATTAAGTTAGATTCCCGACGTGGGGCTCCGTTGTCGTCGTCGCCGTCGCCGTCGCCGTACCTTGTCGTAATAGATGGCGGAAATGACGTTCATGGTCCAGGGAAGGCCCCGCACCCGGCCGGGCTTGTCGCTGGAAATAAGGCCCTGGGGGCGTGGCGTGTTTTGGCGGGGTGACGTGGCGTGTTTTGGCAGCGGGCTTTTGAGGGTGTGTCAGGGGGGTTGGAAAACCCGCTAACCAGGAGTGGCCAGCTCGACACCTCGGAGAGGAAGGCAGACCGCCGTTAGGCCGCGGGGTGTGTATGTATGTATGTGTATGTGTGTGGAGTGAAGATGATGTTCAGGATGGAAGAGCCTTTCGTTTCCCCCTCCTTTCCCCCCTGCCAAAACACCCCTCCCCACAACACACACAACGCAACGCACCCAACCCATACATACATACATATGTACATACATACATACATACATACATACATACATACATACACAACACAAATCCCCAACCCCCCCACCTCGAAGTGTCCCAGCGCCCTCCTGCGCTTGCGGCCCTTGTGTTCCTTGTTGGTTTCGGAGCCCATGTGGGGCGGCAGACCCAGCCGCAGGCGCTCCTCCGGCGTCAGGGCGCCATAGCCGTGTGCCGTGTAGCGGGCTCTGATCTCCGCCAGGGAGGGGGTGTCGCTGCAGTCGTCCTGGGGGGGGGGCGGGGGGCAACAAGGAACAAGACATCAGGAAGCAGGAACAAAACACACACGAGCAAAGAATTAATTTTGTAATGAATAAAAAAACCAAAATAGGTAGGGGAAATGGAGGAAAAAAATGGAGAAAAAAATGGAGGAAATGATACTGATTTTATGGGATGTGAGCACTGAGCACTGGTCTTCATTAACAAAATATCATCATTATTATCGATATAAAATAAAATGCAAACAATCGAGCGGGAAGGAGGTGAGGTGGAGATGGGGGAGGGGAAAAACAGGAAGTTGAGGAGGAGGAGGAGGAGGAGGACGGCTCTTCCTCTTCCGCGCGTAAACCAAAACCGAATGCCAGCCAGCTGCGGCCCCCCCCCCCAGTCCGCTCCTCTCCCCTCCCCTCCCCTCCTCTTGCCCTGGCAGCAGCAGCACTCGTTCGTGGTTCGTCTTTCCCCCCTCCCCCCCCGCCGCCCTCACCGGCACGTCCTCCTGCTCCTGCGGCCCCCACTCCACGGGGTCAGTCTGCACCTCGGCTGAGGTGCTGTCCACGTGGGAGCTCATTTCCGTACGCAGCCTGGGGGGACGGGGGTAAGGCGGGTAGCGCCCCGGGGGAATAACCCGGGCGGGAGGGGTTTTGGGGTTTTTTGGGATTTGGGGGGTCAGATGGTTTGGAAAGAAACTGGAGCGAAGAAGGGCGCCACAGAGACGGGCGGTCGTGTGCGTGTGTGTGTATGTGTGTGCGTGTGTGTGTGTGTGTGTGCGTGTGTGTGTGTATGTGTGTATGTGCGTGTGTGTGTGCGTGTTGTGTGTGTGTGTGTGCGTGTGTGTGTATGTGTGTGTGTGTGTGCGTGTGTGTGTGCGTGTGTGTGCGTGTGTGTGCAAGTGACGGGGAAAGCAGCACCTCACCCAACCAACGGCGGCCAGATCTCATTCACATAACACGCTGGTGCGTGAAAGGCCGCCGCGAATACAAGCCTCATGCCGCCGGCCCCCTTGCCCTCTTCCATACCCATAAGCTGCCCTTCTGTTTCCCCTTCCTGTATCCCTGCCGTACTGGCACCACCTGCAGTACTGCCACCATCTGCAGTACTGCCACCACCTGCAGTACTGCCACCACCTGCAGTACTGCCACCATCTGCAGTACTGCCACCACCTGCAGTACTGCCACCACCTGCAGTACTGCCACCACCTGCAGTACTGCCACCACCTGCAGTACTGTCACCACCTGCAGTACTGCCACCACCTGCAGTACTGCCACCACCTGCAGTACCGCCACCACCCACCCCGCCGCCCACCCACTAGCTCAACCGCACAGCACGCCACGCACTTGTGCAGCTGCCGCTCAAGGAACCGTATCCTCTGCGCCAGGTCATCTCGCTCGTCAGTAACCGCCGCCAAGTCGCCCTCCACGCGCTCCAGGCCCCGGGACAGCGCCGCGTCCTTCTCGGCCACCGCCTCGCTCAACCGTACATGCAAGTGCTCCACCTCAGCAGCCAGGATCTGCGGGTCCGGGGGATGGTGCGTGTGTTTGTGTGTGTGTGTGTGTGTGTGTGTGTGTGTTCGCGTGTGTGTGTGTGCGTGCGTGTGTGTTTGTATGTTTAGAGGCTGTGAGAAGAGGGGGGAAGGGGAGGAGGAGACGCGGGGACGGCATACACACATGCACACACTCTCACACGCCCGCACACACAGCTGTCCTTTCCACCTCCAACGTTCCAGTCCGTGAGGCGCCATGGCATCCCCCACCCCCCCTATTTTCTCTCCTCCCCCGACCTTTTCCCCCCTTCTCCCGTTTCCACCTCCCGTTTTCATCCTACCCCACCTCCTACCCCACCTCCTACCCCACCTCCTA
>NW_003307574.1:333924-380742 GCF_000143455.1 Volvox carteri f. nagariensis
AACCCCCTTGACCCCCCCTCCCCGCATAAGCCCCCCCAGCTCCCCGGCCCCGTTCTCACATCCGCCTGCCCTTGGAGTTGCTCCAGCTCCTGTTCCGTGTCCCACACGTAATGCTCGTGTGCGGTGGTGGCCTCCAGAAGCTGCTCCCGGAGGTCTTCAGCTTCCGCACCGCGGGCAGCTAGGCCCGAGCGAAGAGTGGCAATCTCGGCGGCCTACGGGGAAGATGGGGTCAGGGGGCGGGGCGGGCCGGGGGTCAAGGGGGGGTGGGGGGGGTGAAGGGGCTGAGTCGTTGGGGGAGTGTGTGCAAGATGTAAAATCTTATGGTGACGGTGTAAATATTTCCAAGGAACAACTGCCGACATCCAAATCACAACGGCAACATGGGGGGGGGAGTGCGTGTGAGTGTGAGTGTGTGGAAGGGGGGGGAAAGGGGTCGGGAGAGGGGTTTTGGGGTGTGTGGCGGTGAGGAGAAGAGGGTGGGGGGGCAGGTTGCGGTGAGCAAGGGGTTCATCCCCGGGAGCAGGGGCGGGGGAATGTGTGCGTGTGTGTATGGGGCGAGGGGAGCAGTCGTATGTGGGATTTGGGTGCATACGGTAGATATGCAAAAATTGGGGTTGGGGAAAACAGTGTACGAGGCACATACACATACACATACACATACACGCACGTACCTGTTCCCCTGCTCTGGCCCGTATGGTCGTCAGCTCCCCTGTCAGCCTTCGTTGCGCCTCCGCAGCCGTCCTGGCAGCGGCTACCACCGCCACGAAAATCTGCGTGAATGAGGAGGGGGGGAAGGGCGCGTGGGGTGGGGAGGGTGGAATCATATGTGTGTTTTTGAATTTTTAAAATTGATTCAAATTCAATTCAAATATGTGTGTGTGTGTCTGTATGCGTATGTGTGTATACGTGGGGGGACAGGCCCCGAATCGCATGATAATGGCGACGGGGGCGATGTGAAGTGCAAACAACACAAAATTAATGGCCGGGGCATCCGACTCACCAATGGGGGGTTGGGGTAGAATGGGAAAGAAAAAATATTGCACCGCCTGTGAGGAGTGCGCGTGCGTGTGTGTGTGTGTATGTGTGTGTGACACGGCATGACACGGTGTATGGCACGACACGGCACGGCACGGCATGGACCATGGGCCCCCCTCATCCGCCTTTCCCCCGCACCTCCGAGAACCGATCCGCCAGCTTCTCAACGATACGGCCCCGCTCCACACATGACGCGCTGACCTAGGGGTCGCGACATTGGGGAGACGGAGTTGGGAAGGGGTAAGGCGAATGGCGAATGGAGCAGATACCAAAGACGGGTTGGGGGACGGAGGCGGGAAGGGGTTGTGGGGGTACGCGACAAAGGGTCGCGGGGGGGGGCCCCGTCTTGGGGTTCTGGTAGGGAAAGGAGTGGAGACGTGTTTCGTGTTTCGTGTGTGTGTGAGGGGCGTAGAGGAGAGGAGAAAGGGAGGAGGAGAGGAGGAGGACGGCCCCCTCCTTTTTTGCATGACCTTCGTCCCTACGCGTCGCTAATACACAGTGCAGCAATCACGTGCCTACCAAAACACGTGCGCCGTACACCGCATCTGGGACATGGGGCCCTCACTCGGCATCTCGGCATCATGGCGTGGCTGTCGTCGAGCACAAGCGACTGCCCGACTGGTCTCACGTGCCGGCCGACAACATGCAACAAGAAAACCTCAAGGGCTGATCGACCGCATCTGAGCCCCGCCGATGGCATACACACGCACACACACACACACAAACACACGCGCACGCACACACACACGCACACACACACACACGCACACACACATACATACACACGCACACACACGCGCACGCACACGCACACACACACACGCGCACGCACACACACACACACACACGCACACGCACACACACACGCGCACGCACACACACACGCACACACACACACGCACACACACACACACACACACGCACACACACACGCGCACGCGCACGCACACACACACGCGCACACACACGCGCACGCACACACACACGCACACACACACGCACACACACATACATACACACGCACACACACACGCGCACGCACACACACGCACACACACATACATACAGACGCACACACCCACACATACATACAGACGCACACACACATACATACAGACGCACACACACACACGCGCACGCACACCCACCCACCCACACATACATACACACGCACACACACGCACACACACATACACACACACAAACCGCGGCAATACACTTTCCTTGAACCCTCCCCTTCCCGCGTTCCTCCGAAACCCCATGTCCCTCCCCCCAGGATCCGACGTACCTGCCGTGCCACCTCCCGCTGCACCATTTCTAGCATCTCAAAGTCCTGCCGTACATCGCCGCCGCTCCAGAACGACAGTTCCACGGTGGCGCCGCTGCCGTACTTTGCTGTAATGGCCCCCGCCGGCAGCGCCTCGTCCAACGCCGCCTCCAAGACGACAGCCTCCCCCCGACCCATGGGCTGTGGCCCCCGCGGTACCCGCCATGTACGACCCAGCTTCGTCTCCGCCGCCAGCGTATCAAACACCGCTGTCGTACCGCTGGGCCCCTTAGCGGGCGCGTCGCCGGCGGACCGCGCCCGTGCCGGTGTGCCGGCAGCGCTGCCGCCGCCGCCGCCGCCACCGCCGGCATGAATGCCGCCTCGTGGCGGCGGTGATGTCAACAACAACGAATCGGTGGAGGTCGCCGTGATAGTGCTGGCGGCGGCGGCGCCGGCGAAGCGCGCCGACGCTCGACTGGCTGTTAGCGCTTCGGCCCTTGCGCGGAGCTGCTCCTGGGAGGGCAATTTATGGGCCTTACGCCCCATCGTCGTGGTGGCGATTTCGGAGCCCTTCAGATAGCCTAGCACGGTCTCCACACCCGCGATCTCCGCTTTGAGTGCCTGAATCTGGGACAGTGCCGCCGCCAGGTCGTCAGGGTTGGCGGCGGCGGCGGCAGATGACGCCGCCGCCGTTGCTGGCAGCGGCGACGCTGCTGCTGCAGGCACCGGCGACAGCTGCCCTGGCGGGACGAATCGCGATGACGGGTGCAAGCCTCCGCCTCCACCTCCGCCAATGGAGCTACTCCCCGTCGACCCAGGCGCGGAGTAAACCGCCGACGGCGCCGGCGCGAAACGCGCGTGATGGCCCCCCCCAAGCTGCTGCTGCTGCTGTGACGCCTGTGGCGATTGCGGCTGTAGCTCCCCGCCGTCAGCATCCCCGCCGCTATGCCTCCGTAAGGCCCCGGCTGCACCCGCGGCCCCGGCTAGCTGCTGCTGTTCAGTGTGTGGGATTGCGTGGGTTGGCGGTTGCACGGGCGCCAGGGTCCGCGGGCTGTTGCTGTGGCTGTTGCTACTGCCGCCGGCGAGGGGGAGCAGTGGGTCCGCTAGGCCCGCTGCAGTGAGGGCGATGGAGCTGCCCAGAAGAACCTTGGGCTCTGTACGGTGAGGTATGATAAGGTACGGTGGCGTACGGAACGAACGAAGGATAAGGACAGGAAAGAAGCCCGGAGGGCCTCATCAGTGTGCGGGCCAGGTAGAAGTGGTGGAAGGGAGGCTGGGGGAAGGGTAGAAGGACGGACGACAATCCCCACGAGGGTAGCAAAGGCACGCGGATTACGTAGCAGCAGGACTAAAAGTCCTCAACTTGAGACTACGACCCAAGCCGGCGCTCAATAGGGATGCACACGGTGACGCTAGCGACAGCGTCCGATGACGCCGAGGCAAAGAGCTTATGCCTATCTATTCTTGTGAAAAAGGAAAGCACTTGCCGACGGTACGACGCACCTAGCATGCCTTCCATTCGACCGGCATAGCCGCGGAGCCGGGAATGGGAGAAGGGTGGGGCTCCTGACGCCGAGTCCTGGCGAGGAGGACTCCTCGCTGTCAGGTCTCGAATAACGCTAGCATCCATAATCAGCGCCATGGGATGCAAATAGCGCGCTGGCTATGGCAGCGTGGGAGCACCTTGTGGGGCGCCCATACAAGCGTTGAATAGCATTTTTGGTCCAAGTGTAGTGATCAAAAAATGATTAGCACGGGTTTGTTTGGTAGGTCGACGGAGTTACATTGCCTTGTCCCATCGATACGCGACTTCGAGGCGAAAGTTTGAACTCAATTGCATTACGTACCTAAAAGCCATACTATACTGGTTTCACTCTAAAGCGAAGTTCATCAATTGAGCTGCCTCTATTGGACTTTTCCACAAACTTGCCGTACGTAACCATCTTGACAAAGCCCCCTTGACAACCATAGCAATTTCCTAACCGCGTTTTTGTACAAAGGGTTAAAGCGGTAAACATAACGCCTGTAGAGGAGTTGTCGGCGTTTAACCGTTAGATTGAACCTAACGTCTTCCATCACGGCGTGCCATGGGCGAAGCTTCCACAGCTAAGGCTCGGTGGGAACTTGAGAACAACATTCAGCCCACGACCTCCGAGGATGTGGATGCACTCTTCAAGTATGACGCTGCCGAGCAGCAGCTGGCGCAAAGTTGCAGGCCATGGGCAAAGGACCCCCATCATTACAAGCAGTAGGTGTATCGGTATAAATTACGAGGCTTGGTGCGTGGCATCACGGCCTTTGCGTGTCGCCCGCTTCGGGTGGCCCCAATGCCGCCTTGCTCTGGTCCAGAGCCAGCTGTTTCGTGCGTCAGGTGCCCAGATCTTTCCAACGGCGACGGTGACAGTCTTTGACTGCGTTACAGTGCACCGCCTGTACGGACACGCACCACAGCTCCGATGGCGGTAGCGTGCAGCGTCGTCGTCTTTGTAGAGCAACCAAGTAGCGCCGCGTTGCACTTCATCGCCATAGATCCCATGCGCTCTTTTACCTACCCATGGCCCAAATTTACCAGCAACCCTGCGCCGCGTCCACGGGTGCAATCCTTTCCTGTTTTGCGTCCCGGGGCCCTAGACAGAAGCTGCGAGGATAGGGCGTCGGGCCGCCTATCCTCTTGTTTCAATTCCTCGTTCCCTCCCGCTCCACCCGCTGCAGCGTGCGCATGTCGGCCCTCGCACTTCTCAAGATTGCCATGCATGCCCGGTCGGGGGGAAACCTGGAGGTGAGGAGGGGGGTTCGGGGCGGGGGAGGGAAGGAAGGAGGAGGGAGGGAAGGAGGGAGGGCGGGAAGGAGGGAGGGAGGAAGATAAAGCAGTGGACGGAGGAGTTGAGGACCAGGACGGTGAAGGAAGGGCGGTGAAAAGAAGCCGATGGGGATGTGGAGAGTGCGATTGGACTAGGGTGACGGCGGTGACGATGGAAATGGAAGGGGTAAAGGAGACGGTGAAGTCGGACAAAGGGGCAATGAGGGCGCGGAGCCTGTTTTGGCGCGGCGCGCATTGGCCTCAGGGTAGGGAATGGTTTGTTGGAAGATGGGGAGAGAATGGGAGGAAGGTAGAAGGATTTCAGGCGACATTCGGCACAGTTGACGCGGCAATCATCACGTCTTCTCCCCCCCCCCCATCCCCCAGTATTTTCCCCCACCAACCGACGATTTTGTTTCGCAATCCGAAAATGCTGTCCGTGCTCTCCTTATTTGAGCATGCACTTACCACATGCCTCACCACCTGTCTGCCTCTTCCGCCCCTGAGCCCTACACCCGCTGCATTAACTGCACTAACTTCTCCCGCCCGAACCCGCCCATTCGTAAGCCCTGCAGGTTATGGGCATCCTACAGGGCAAGGTCCAGGGTGACACCTTCATCGTGATTGACAGCTTCGCTCTCCCCGTTGAGGGCACAGAGACGCGGGTAAACGCACAGGCGGAGGCGTACGAATACATGGTGGATTTCCTGGACACAAATAAGGTGCGCGCGCGCGTGTGTGTGTATGTGTGTGTGCGGATGCGTGCGTTTGTCTGTCTGTGTGTGTGTCTGTTTTCTTCGGTGGGTTAAAAGACAACATGGTTTCGACGAGAATGCGATCAAAGAAGCAGCCCCGGCGGGGCCGCCGGCTAGAAGGGAAAGGTCTCGGTGGAAAATCATGTATGTACAGGCAGGTGGCTGGCAGAAGTTAAGGCCTGACTTCTGTTCCCGGAGGTTCCCAACGAATACATTCTGAAGTCGGATGGGGTGACGGATTAGGGTGCCCCTCTCGCAGGGGAGAGCAGGGAACTGCCTCGGGAAAGGGGGTCGCTGGTGAAGCTATACCACCCTGTAACAACATATATACATACATACATATGCGTACGTGTGGGCCGCTATTGGGGGGAGTATTCCCTGGCTATCCCCTTCAGTTCCCCTTTAGGGGATGAACTAAAATCACCATTTTTACATGATGGTGATGGTCCCCTTACCGCTCTCCCACCCACAACCCGAAGAGTCGTTGCTCGCAGTTTTGTGTTTGTGTGTGTGTGTTGTTATGCTTCTTCTTATTCGTCTTTACCGTAATAGTCCTGGTAGCCGCACGTAACCTTTTCCTTCTCCAGTGTGTAACTCTTCCCCCCCCCCCGCGCGTGTATGTATCCCCCCGGTGCCGCCTTACCCCGGCGACCGGATTGACTGACGGATTGGCCGACCGACTCCCTGACGGACGGACGGGTTTGTGAATTGCTGTGCCAAACAAACCAGTCGGTTCATCGTTTGGAGAACGCCGTGGGTTGGTACCACTCACACCCCGGGTATGGGTGCTGGCTGTCCGGAATTGACGTGACCACGCAGGTGCGTGTGTATGTATGTATGTATATATGCATGTATGTATGTATGTATGTATAATAAGGGCTGTGCTCCGGGCCCTGGGTATTTCCTCCTCCCGGCGAGTTGCTCCGTGCTCAGTGAGGGGCCAGGTTGCATCACCTGGGCGGCAGTTGGTGGTGGCGGAGTGCTTGGGACGTCGTCGGCCGTGAGGCCACCCCACCATTTGGCTTCGTCCCCCGCACGTAGGACTCCTAGCCCTCCATCAACACCTGAACACAAGTCCAGATTTTTTGACTTTAGCAGATAGATGCCCCACCCCAACCCACCCCACCAATACTCCCCCTCCGCACACACATCCCGAGGTCGCGGTCTTCACGGACGCCTTTCGGTCAGTTCTACGTCTGGTACACTCTTGCCCTGGCAGCAGCTTCACTCGTTTGTGGTTCGTCTTCCCCCCCCACACACACACACACATACACACCCCTCCCCGCCTCCCCGGTCCGCGCCTCCCCAGATGACGAACCAGCAGTTCCAAGAGCCCTGGTTGGCCGTGGTGGTAGACCCCATGAGGACGATGGCGGCGGGGAAGGTGGAGATTGGCGCGTTCAGGTGAGGTTGGGCGGGCTGGAGGGTGGGTTGGGGTGGGGGGTGAGCGCGGGGCAGACGGCGGTGGGTCGGCGCGCCACACGGGCGGGATCAGAATAACCACGTTGACTTCCTCTCACCACAAGACTTCCTGTTCTTCCTCTTCTTCTTCTTCTTCCTCCTCCTCCTCCCCCCTCGTTCCTGGACGATGCACACAACCCCCATACCACTGACATCCTGGGCTGGGATTCGTGGTTGATTGGTCATTCTGGGGCTCACAACGCATCCACTACACGACACGACACAACAAATTTCGTCCTTAACCCTTAAAATGCAACCCCTCCGAGAGACACATACCCACACGCGCGCACGCGCACGACCCCTCCTCTGTTCAGGACGTATCCCAAGGACTACAAGCCTGCTGACGAGGGGCCCAGCGAGTATCAGACCATTCCACTGGACAAGATTGAGGACTTCGGTGTTCACGCCCGCAGCTACTATCCCTTGGACATCACTTTCTTCAAGTCCTCCACGGACAGGTGTGTAAGGTGGAGAGCTGGTGCGGCGCCACGTGTGTGTGTGTGTGTGTTTGCGGGTAGTTGAGAAGGCAGGCATAGTTGGGAGGTTGGCCAACGCCACGTGCTGGTCAGCTGTGGCTGGTTGACAGCGCTGGCCAGCAACAAGCTCCCCCAAGCCCCGCAAGTCTCTCCGTCTCCCTAAGCGGTTTAGTACACGCTCCAGGTTGTCCAGAGGGGTCCCCTCTCCCCTCCCTCGTCTTCATTCGCACGGGAAATGTGCCCGTGCAAAGCCCTCCCTCAAGCGATCTCCCGCTCTCCTCATTTCTCCCGGGCCCCCACCCCCGTCCGCCCTGTAATTGGACTCGTACGGCAATTCGGTACTTCGGACGTCCGTGTGGCGTTTTTGCATCGTCGTGTAATAATTCCCCTCGCCCGTTAGCTCTTAGTTCGTTAGTTGGTTGATTCGTTACTTTTTTTCCCGCTCTGCTCTCCGTGTGGGTTTCGTCCCCCCGTTCCCTTCAGCCATCTCCTTGACCTGTTGTGGAACAAGTACTGGGTGAACACGCTGTCCGCCTCCCCGCTCATCTCCAACCGGAACTTCGCGGTGGGTCAGGTGGCGGATGTAGCCGAGAAGCTGGAGCAGGCGGAGTCGGGGCTCACACACGGGGGCAGGTTCAGCAGGTGGGGTTGGTTCTACCTCTCTCTCTCTCTCTCGCGCGCGCGCGCTGTTCCCATGTCATGCCATGGGCATATGGGTCACTACAATTGTCAGACTGTCTGTCTGTCTGTCTATGAGTCATTCGGCACTGGTGTTAAGCACGCTGGTGGGGTCGCCCGGCAAGGTGTGTGTGTGTGTGTGTGTGTGTTGTGTGTGTTCTCTTGGCGAGTGGTAAAAGGGGTAATCAAAATAAGCTGAGCTGGCATGCAAAACCCACACACGGTCGCACGCCGCGTAGTGACGAGTGCAGTCTGGGCAGTGCTCGTCCAAAACCCTGCCCAACATTTCTGCTCTGACGAACTCCGTAAACCGTTCTCGCCCACGCCAGGTACGTGCCGCCCGCGGCCTCCGAAAAGAAGAAGGGCGGCGGCGGCGGCGCCAGCGGTTCGGGAGCTGGCGGCGGTGGCGGCGGCGGCGGCGGCGGCAGCGGCGCGGACGAGAGCGCCCTGGCCAAGATCTGTCGCGACACCTCCAAGCTGGCGTCGGAGCAAATCAAGGGACTATCCACGCAAGTCATAAAGCACGCGCTGTTCAACTGCCGACTGGCGGCACCGGCACCGGCTGCCCCGGCGGCGACGGCCGCGGCGGTGGCGCCAGTGCCCATGGAAACGTGAAGAAGGGGCCCAACGGCCCCTTAAACCCTGTGGCTTGGCTGCCGATGTTGATGGTGCAGCGCGTCCTCAGAGGTTCGGGGTTTGCGGTTTCCGGGCTAAGAAGCTGGAAAGGCTTTGGGTACGGCCGCCTGAGGAGGGTGGGTCGAGGAGGTAGGTCGAGGGCAACGGGGGGTTCGTGTATGTGTGTACGTATATATGTATGTCTGGCGGATGGTGCCAGGAGTGGTGGCGGTTTTGTATAGGAGGGTTGTAGCGAGTGTGGGGTTTTTTCCTTTTGCAGGAAGGCACGCGGGTAGGCAGTAGCAGGCAGGGAGGCAGTAGCATGTCCGATGACCTTACAAGCTGTGAGACGTACGGTGGACGGTCGGTGGACGGTCGGTGGTGAAGAGAGGGTGCTGTCGTAGGACGTCCTGGGTTTCACCTTGGCGGGAGAGAGAGAGAGAGAGGAGGGGGGAAAGAGAATGTGAATGTGCGGGGGCCTGGGGGTTAGTGGGTTTAGTGGGTGGGGGGATACGTTGCCGTTTTTCTTCACGTTCTATTTGTTCAGTTATTGCTGTTGACAGCAGAGCAAGCATAAATGTAACACACAAGGATAGCAGTGTGTACGTCAAACCGAATGGCTTGACATACAAGGATTTTTAAGACTGCGGGATTGAGCAAGGCGAGGCGAGGCCAAGTGTGAAAGCTGGGGTCAGCAACGTGCATTATCGGTGTTTTGGTGTGCGGGTAGGCTTTTGCATTTCCTTACAGTTCACTATAGCAATCTGTAATCAAATCGTTTACTCACTGTTTTTACACGCGATGTCCGTCAGCACCAACTACCAAATCACCTGATTCCTCGTATTCGGCAGCAAAATAGGCTATGGTAGGTGTTTGATGCTACACGCCTCAACATGTCACGCATCGTGAATTATGAGAATATAGCCAGATTGCAGTAGCGTAATAGCGGAAGCAGTCGCAAGAGCAAGGACAGCAAATGGTCGTAAGCAGCGGCGCAAGCATAAAAATCTATCAGCTAGGCGTGTGAGAGGGCCGCAACGTCCATGTAGGCTACGATGTCGGTTTCGCTTGCAGCGTTTCGCTGGAGGTTTGAACTCGGCTTCTGAAGAGGAGGCTCGGCGCGGTGACGATGAGGTGAGGAACACAGCACGGCCGTCCAGCTCCGTCAAGGCATATGTACTGCTCTACGCTTGAAGGCAAGCGCGTCTGCTCTATATGTCTCTAGGCGAGCGCGTACTGTCTTGAAGCAGTGGCTCAGCTGTGCATGCAGGGAAGTTGCAGGACATTAGTACATGGAAAACAGGAGATGGCAGTACTTTTGTATGTTTGCGTCGGCCTAGGTTGGCTGACTGGCAGTTGGTTCGAGTATCCTGTTGAAACGGCTAGCGCCATACGATAGAAATGCAGAAGTGTTCGCTGGGCTGGTACAGGTATATGTGTGAAGACGGTTATGGCCCAGGAGTTACCACCGGGCTGATAAAATTGAGAAATTAAGCTCTGCTGCTGTGAACAAATGCGTGCCTTACGGTTGGTCCTGCACGCGAGGACGAGCCCGCGCATTAGATTGGGTATGCGTCCAAACTAGGTTAAACCGATCGTCCTGTTTTTTAAAATAATGTTGGGGAGGGCCTGAGTTGTCATGTTATGGATTTGTTCAGTTGGGCAGTGCACGATGCACGACGGTCCAGTAACTTAGCGTGGTCTGCTTCTGAGCATTATGCGTACATGTGCATTATGCATCATGCCGATATTTTGACCTGACTCTGAACTACTCCTCAGCCCTTGCGCACTAGGTCGTTTATGTTATGAAACCTCCTGCTAACCGCAACCTCGCAAACTTCAACGTCTCTGCCTCTATCCCATGCTTTCTCGTCATGGGCATGCTCATATCATGGACTCTGCCTTGACTCCTTCCGCTAGACCGTTATTCTCGAGAGGGACTTTCGCAATCCAAACTATTGTTCTTAGGACTTCTCGGCACATTGCACAAGCCATCCTGTTGTAGGCCCCCTGGCGGGGCCCGGCTGTTGCCGGTGGAGCCAGGTCCAGGTCGAGTGCGCTAGACGGCGCCAGAGGTATGCATGTAATTTGGATTACGAAAGCTAGTTGCTTTGGATAAGTTAATTTCTGTTAGCGAGAAAGCTGGTCAGGCAACGCGCGGTGCGGATTCGTCATCGGTATTGCAGGTCGTCAACATGGCGTCCGATGACATGGACGTGGATGCTGAGCAATGGGGTGGTGATGACATTAAGAAAGGAGCCTGGACTCCGGAGGAGGATGCACTCCTAACAAAGTTGATAACAACTTATGGCACAAAGAACTGGAGCATCGTGGCGGCTGGTATAAGGGGACGGTCGGGTAAAAGCTGTCGCCTTAGGTGAGCAGGAATTTTATCTTTTGGCTCTGACAGTATGGGGTCACTCGTGACGAGCGGTTGTTCATGGCTCGCGACGACTGGCGAACTGTCCCGCAGGTGGCACAACCAGCTAAATCCTGACGTTAAGAAGGAGCCTTTCTCAGAGTGGGAGGACGCCGTAATCATCTTGGTGCGTACCGCCGTCACAGTCCGCTTGCAGTTAACAACCGTTCGTAGCCGCTCGATTGACGAGGCTTTGGACATCGTCATAAACAGACAAATGACATGTGTACGAGCACCGCGAAAACAGAGATCAAAACGCTTTAGTTGTCAAGCCCCTGTGATGATCCCGCGCGGGGCATTTCAACAGCCGATGCCCTCAGCACCCTGAGCACAACGCGTCGCTGCTGGTACAAAGCGCCAGCGGCGTTTCAGCCAGCTACCCAGGATATCAGCGCGCTAGTTTGCCAGTATTGTCCTGCCGTCCGACGCTACATGGTCACCCGGGTTGCGTTACCCCATCCTCCGCCACGCACAGGCCCACGATGTGCACGGCAACAAATGGGCTGCCATCGCCAAGCTGCTCTGCGGCCGGACGGACAACAGCGTGAAAAAGTAAGTCGTAAATTCTGCCGCGGATAATCCGCGCAGCATATCAGCGCTTCGTTGCACGAAGAAGCGTGGATGGGCGCACACGGCGAATCTGGACGTGCGATGCGTGGGGTGCAAGCATGCCCGGACGGCCACCGCTGGCGGCGGCCCAAATGCCCACGAGCCATTGCGGTGGACAATATCTTCTGTTGTTGCTGCCGACCCAAAAGCATTTACCATCCTCTTTCTCCACTAGGTCTATTCCAGTCGCATCTTTGTCTTTCTTCACATCACCATCAGGCAGTAGCAGCAGCAGTAGCAGCAGCAGTAGCAGCAGCAGTGGCAGCAGCAGTAGCAGCAGTAACGACTGCGTGCGCCTATCTCAGTTTGGCAGTTTGCGACAGAGCGTTTCTGCTTGGGTGCATGACCCATGCTATGGCAGGCGGTGCATGGTTAGTAGTGGCAGGAGCGGTAGCTCCGTACAGCGCAGTGCAACATCCCTCCTCCTCTCCCTCCCCCGCGCCAGGGGTAGGCGGCGTTGGGGAAGTTGGGGATGCCGCCCTGCCCATGCCGCTCTGCCCATGCCGCCCTGCCCATGCCGCCCTGCCCATGCCGCCCTGCACATGCCTTCCCTTGCCTTACGCTCCCCTTGTCTCGTCGCCGTCCCCCTCTTGATTCGCAGCCATTGGAACGCAACGTTGAAGCGGAAGGTAGGGGAGGCGCCGTTGGTGTCTGTGTTTTCATTTGGTTGAACTCGTTATGAGCCACGAGGGGCGAAAGCTCCCACGTGTGTCGTATGTATGTATGTATGTATGTATGTATGTATGTATGTATGTATGTATGTATGTATGTGTATGCGCGCGTATTACACGCTTAGTGCCACCACCACCACCATCATCATAATCACCTATATCCATTAAAGGATGATGTCCGCCCTCTTATCCCTCCTCTCGTACGGCGCAGGTGAACACCAACACGCTCCGAAACCGGTTTCTGAGGGAGCGTTACTCACTGCAGTGGTTGTTGGACCACACGGAGCTGGACTCGTCCCGACAGAAAGAGGTGAGCGGGCGGGCGGACGGGAAAACCTGCTCAGCTTTCATCCTCCTCCTGCGGCTGCTCCTCCTCCTCCTGCTGCTGCTGCTGCTGCTGCTGCTATTTCCCCGGCTGCAATTGAAAGAGCGGGGAGGGTCGCAAGTTGCCACTGCCGCGCTGACCGACCGGCCCTGGCCCCTGACCCTGTTGTGTCGTATCCATCCATTCAGGGCAAGTCCGAGATCTCAATAAACGGCAACTGGGCGGGCAAGGTGCGTATTGAGCGTGTCCGTGCATCCTGTTGGGTGGGGGTGGTGGGGGCGGGGGTGCTGCTGTGTAATGGATTAGGGTTAGGTGGGGTGGATGTTTTTCTTAGGCTGCGGATGGGACGGAGAAGAAGGGAGAGGAGGGGCCTTAGGGTTGGGTTGGGGATGGCAGGGAAAGGCTGGAATAGGTGTACAACCTCGTTTGTGTTACTTGAAAAAAGTTCTGGTACGGCACTGCTGGATCTTCGTCGTAACGGCGGGGTTAAGCACTGCGTCTTCTTTCGGGCAGGCATGGGAAGTGTAGTGCTATTGAACGGCGTACGGCTTTTCCGACGCGAGCATCTCCCCCCCTTCCTACCTCACTGCCCCTAGGCCACCAAGCGCGCACAAGCGACCTTAACCGCGTCTGCGGCTGCCAGCGGTGGCGCCGGCGGAGGTGGCGGAGGCGGCTTCACCCGATCCCGCCGCGGCGGCGGCGGCGGAGGTGCAGCCGCCGCCAACCGCCGCTCCCGTTCCGTCGATTCCGGCACCGCGTCCGATGAGCCGGGGGAGGGCGATTTCGACGCACGAGACGACGGCGGCGGCGGCGGCGGCGGTGACGACATTGGCGTTGGCGCAGCGGGGCCCATGCCGTGTCCCTTGAGCGATGCGGCAACGGCGCTGCAGCGGCTCAACCATAAGCTGCCCTTCAGTACGGCAGCATTGGGTCCAGGAGCTCTGGGGTTTTCCCCCCCGGGGACATTGAGCGGCGGGGGCGGCGGCGGCGGCGGCGGCCTAGGGCAGGCCGCCTTGGGGATGGGATCTGGCGGATTCGGGCCGGCGGGGCTCGGGCTGGGGGTAGGGCCGCTCGGTCTGTTGGGGCCGGGTGGTGGTGGCGGCGGCGGCGGACCCGGCGGAGGAGGTCCGGTAGGTGGACTTGATCGGACTGCAAGCGCGGCGGCGGCTCTGGCTGCTGCTGCGGCGGCCGCAGGGTCACTGCCGCCGCTGGCGCCCAGCGGCGGCAGCCGGCAGCTGCAAGTAACGGACTTGCTGCCTCCGGCCGCCGCGCTTGGGGGACTCAACGCTGGCAGCGCTTCTGCTGCTGCTGCTGGTGGCAGCGGCGGCGGCGGCAGTAGCTATGATGTCGCAGCCGCGGCTCCTCCTCCTCCGCTCCCCGGTTCCGTCGGGCTACCTGCTCTCGGGTCGCTGGGGCCCCTGCTGCCGCTGTCGGGAGGCATCATCAACAGCAACAACATTAGCAACAACAGCGCGCCTATCGCCACTATCACTGGCGGCGGCGGCGCCGGCGCACCGGCTGCATTTGGTAACGGCATCCACGTAACCCCGGCAGCCGCCGCCGCCGCCGCCGCGGCCGCCAACACCAGCAGCAATAACCCGCCAAGCAGCACCAGCAGCAACACAGTGCTGCCTCTGCCGCCTGCTTTACGGCCTGGCAGCGGCGGCAGCGCCAACGGCCTGGGCACCGGCGCGGGCGTGGGTGCGTACGGCACTTTGCCGGCTGACTTGGAGCTATTTAATGCCTTGCCGGAGGCTACCCGGCTGTGCCTCATAGAGCTGGCGCGTCTTGCGGGGCCGACCGTGCTGTTAGGCCGGGAGCGAGACCGAGACCGCGGGCCAAGCGCGACAGTCGCCGCCAATGAAGTCTGCGGCGGCGGTGGTGTCGGTGTCGGCGGCGTCAGCACCGGGCAGAGGTTGCGGGAGAGGGAGCTGCCGCCGCCGCCGCCGCTGCCGGTACAGCAGCAGCAGCAGCAGCATTCTTCTGCCTTCCAGGACCTTCATGGATCGTTGCCGCTGCACAGCGGCATGGGGAGGCAGCGAGGAGCATCAGGCGCGCGGGTGAACGAGCTGGGGTCTGTAGGGGGGGGAAGGGCGGGGAGAGGGGGCGAGGACGGCGGCAGCGGGGGCAGCGGCGGTGCCAGCCTGGGACCCGCCAACGGGACTGCGCATCTGGCAGCCGCCATCGGCGGTGGCAGTGCTGCCGCCGCTGCCGTCGCCGCGTTGAAAGTCCAGCAGCTGTACGACGTGCTGGAAGAGCTTAACGGATCGACTCAGCAGCAGCAACGACAGCAGCAGCAGCAACAGCTTCAGCACCAGGCGCATGGCAGCGTCGGGCACAGTGCGGCTGCGGATCTTGGGGTCGGCGGCGTCGGAGGGTTGCGTTTGGGCGGCGGCGCAGGCGGCGCTTCCCAAGGAAACCACCTCCCCGTGCCGTCGGCCCTGACCGTTCCCTCGTTTCCAAATGGCAACCGGCGTGACGGCGGCGACGGCGGCGGCGCGGCCACCGGCTTTGGACAGGTTGGATTAGCGGATGCTTTAGGAGCGCTTAGTGGCAGTGGTGAGGGCGGTAACAACATGGGTGCTGATGCAACGGCAGCAGCTTTGCTACGGCAGCTGGCGAGGCCGCTGCACGGCGGCGGTATCGGCGGTGCCAGCGCCCTCGGGGCCGGTGGCGGCGGCGGCTTGGTGGGGCTTGGGAACCCCCCCGGGAATCTATTGCTAGCTGGCGGCGGCGGTGGCGGCGGCGCCTTGGACATCGACCGCTTGCGGCTTCTCAGTACTGCCGCAGGGCTTGGCGGCGGCGGCCTGGCTCCCGGACGCTCACCTGCCGAATTGCGGTTGCTGCAGCCGCTGCTGGCGGCAGGTGGTGGTGGTGGTGGTGGCGGTGGTGGTGGTGGTGGTGGTGGTGGCGGTGCGGGAGCGCTGGACTTGTGCAACCTAATGGGCGGCTCCGGAGTGGGCGGCCGTGTCGGGCTGCAGGTGAGGTCGCCCCTCGCTGTGTTGGGCTGGGTTGGGCAATGCAGTGGGGAGGCTTTGCACCCCCTCGTCACCTCACCTCACCCCACCTCGGGGCGGGGCGGGGTGGGGTGTGTGTGTGTGTGTGTGTGTGGCCCCCAGGACGGCCCTGCTTGCCTTCTCGCCCGGTGGTCCTTCGCCGTTTCCCCCTCTCCCTCTCCCGCTTGCCTCTGTCCCCAGCTCCTGCGGCCCCCTTCCCCTGCCCTCCAGGGGGGTGTATGCTGGTAGCAGCATAACTTGTCTGTGGTTCGTCTTCCTCTCTTTCCTCCCCCCCCCCGCCACCCAATTACGCCTCGACCCCGATGTGCGCCTGTGTGTGTGCGTGTGTGTATTTGTGAGACCTAGATCCCCACATCCACACACCCACGGCCGTTGTTTTCCCTTCTTACCTGAACTGACTTGACTTGAGTTGACTTTGCGGCATGGAATTTCCGTCCCGGGCGCGTCCACCCCCACATACACACACACGCACTCTCTCTCTCTCTTTCCCCCACGCCCGCCGAGCCACAGATGACGGCCCTATACCAGCACAACAACCACCAGCAGCAGCACCAGCAGCACCACCAACAGCACCAGCAGCACCAACAGCACCAGCACCACCAACAGCACCACCAACAGCAGCACCCGCAGGCGGCGGCGCTGCAGCAGCTGGCAGCCGACCCCGTACTGCTCCGCGGGCTCAGCGAGGAGCTCGCGCATCTGCTGACGGCGGTGGACTCGGCCGCGGCAGCCACCTCCAACTTCTGACTCCTGAACGGTTACCCACCCGCCACCTCCGCTACCATCACCTCCACCATCACCACCACCACCACCACCGCCATCACCACAAGCACCCGCCGGGGAACGGATCCCGGGTGGCCCCTGCTGCGGACGTCCGCGGCGGGTGTAAGGGGTTTTGGGGGCCCTTAGGCTGTCTGCTGTTGTTGTTGCGGCTGATAGGGCTGTGGTGGGCGGATTGTGATGGTGTGAGAGGAGGGGAGCAGCCCCCCGGGGTTGGGGGCTGGTGGGGGGGGTTCCCTTTTTGTTGCTAGTTTGTTCCTGGGTTCCCTTTTTGGCGCTAGTTTTGGCGCGAGTCAGGGCGGGGACTGGTTGTTGTTGTTGTTGTTGGTGGTGGTGGTGGGTGTATGATGCGGGCCGAAGGGACGGAGGTGGGGTGGAGAAGTAGCTCTAGGTCGCTCCGCGCGCTTGGGGCTTCGGTCCCCCGCTGAGGTCCTCCTCTCGCCCGGGCCGTTGACGTCCTGAGGAGGGGGGGAGGGGGGGGGGAAAGGGGGGGAGACGAACAAGGGGGGTTTGACTTCGTGCTTGTGCCCTTTCCTTCTTCGCATCCAAACCGCCATGCTGCATGGTCACCATGCATGGCAGCTGTACATCAAATGGTCGTCTTACTTTTTACCGAAAATCACGCGGACACGGGCTTAGGCAAGGCATTTTTGTTGCTCTGCGTTGCATTGCCGGTTTTCCCCTCCTTCCCCTTCCCCTTCCCCAACACGCTCGCCCAACACACAGACGGGGACAAAAAAGCAAAGACCCCGATGTGTTTTTGCTGCGTGTACGACAGTGACGTTACGTGCTCGACAGGCTGATAGTGTACTGATTACCTGGGAAGTTAATTACCTTGTTGAAATGACCTTGCCATGCCGTACTGTACTATACTGTATTGCTCCGTGCTAAACAGCATCGCGTGTTTCCGGTCGCCCCCGGCATCCGGATGTGTGTGTGTGTGTCTCAAAGCTTGGTTCGTTTGATGGCTCGAGGGTGTGGGTTGGCGGGCTGTGTGTGTGTATGTGTGTAGGGTGCGTGTGTGTGCTTGTGTAGGTAAGGGGGGGGGGCGCCAGAAGGGATTACAGAGGTGGGTACGACGACATAATACCCGCATGGTGTGTTTTTGCGAAGGGATTCCTCGACTGAGGCTGAGGCTGGTAGAAGCGGCCCGGCGTGTGTGTGTGTGTGTTTGCGTCTGTCGTGCACCCGTACGTCTCCGTACATCCGACGCCCGCGAAGTAAATTTCGAAGCGAATGGAGCGTAAAGATGATGACTGTTAGTTAGTTAGTTAATTAGTTACTAACGAATCGACCAACGAACCGGACATGGTGTCGACCCAATAAGGCGGGGGAGGGGGGGCCCCCTCGTGTGGCCTGGGGGCCGAGGGCTCGTAGTTGCCGGCCGGTGGGTATCTCGTGGCGTGTCTCCCCCTTCTCTCCTTCCTCTCTCCCCCTCTCCTCCCCCCCGCTGCCTCCCTCCCGGAACCTGGACCTGGACGTCTTCTCGACGGCCCAGCGGTACGAATCAAAGGAACCCGAAGTGACGTCGCGCGACTTGGTGCATTGTGAAGTGTGATGTGTATTGGCCGTACTGGGGACCCCTGGGGCCCTAGAGCCCCCCTCCGGAATGCGATAGATAGATATCCCACGAGCTGCGCTGGGCCCGGTGTTGTTGTTCTTTTTGTTGTTGATGAAAGGTGATGGTGGTTGTGGTGGTTGTGTGAGAGGGGGAACTTGTTGGAGTTGTTAAATTATGGGATATTGTTTTTTTTGCCACTTGGGCCCGCATGGGTGTCGTACTTGTGGGTACCTTTTACGTGATGTCTTATTATCGGGACGTGGGCTCGGATGTGCGCGTGTGTATGTGTGTGTATGAATTAACTGTTGTTCGTTAAGTCGATGGTTACCTGCTACCTGGTTTTGTTGTAACGCTTTCAGTTTTTCTGTTGTTTTTTTGTTTGTCAGCAAACACGTACGTCCTTGTGGTGGTACGTAGCTCGGCGATTTCAAGGAATGGGGCGGGAGGGGAGGAGGAGCGGGAAAAGGGGGCACGTAGGGTTAGATGTGCGTGCGTGCTCTACCCGTGTATGTGTAGAGGGGGGAAGGGGAGAGGGGCCGCACCGCTGAACTGAACACTTGGGTGTGTAACCCGCCGATGCCGGGTCGTGTTGTTGTTGTCAGGGGGAAGGATATCCCCCTGTGGGGGGGGTCGGGGAAGAGAGGGGGGCCCGGGGGGTTAGGACGCCCCGCCCCACCTCCCCACCTCCCCACCTAGCAGTTACGGTACACACGGCCCATTTGGCGTTGATGATGATGATGATGACGATCACCCCTCACACCGACGATACCAATGGTGGTGTTGGCGACACGGTGGGGGGGACACTGGCGCCCAACCTCCTTTGCTCAATAAGAGCAGGGAGCCGCTCTTCGCGGGTCCCGAGTGAATTGCACTGCCGTACAATGCACAACCGTTACAGCGGTGGCCATGATAACCGTTGGTGGTGGTGTGTTGCCAAGTCCACTTGAGGTGCGGATTGGTGCGGTCCCCGTTTGGGAGGCGGAGGCACAGACATGAACCACACGCTCACCCTTACACACATTCATACGTACATACATACATACACGCACCGGTTGCCCTTCTCCCCGGCAAGCCCACATCCTCGGGGCGGGTTTGGCTGCTCGGGTCCAATTTCCGGACCGGACCGGCTGCCACTCACCGCGCTCATCACCACCACTACTACCACCACCACCGCCCTCCCCTCTTCCCCTGCCACTGCCTGCCGTCAGCCGTCAGCAGCTGATCCCGTGTTTCTTGCTGCGGACTTTGCGATTTAATTTTTTTGGATCAATCACAGCGACATGTGCGATCTCTGCCTCTGGATCTCCTGCGCATTGTTGGTGGTGGCGTGTACGGCGTTCCTCTTTCGCATGTTCGTGTGTGTGTGTGTAAGTTCGGGCGAATGAGGGCGGGATACTGGCTGCTGCTGCTGCTGCGCCGGCGGCGGCGGCGGCGGTGGTGACCGCCTGTAGGACGACGGGTCTGCGGAGGAGACGCCAGCGACGGAGGCGGCGGCGGGGAAACAGGAGGCCCGAGATGGGCCAGGGGGGCCGGCGGTGTGGTGGGGTGTGGTGGGGTGGGGCTTGTCGTCGAGTTGTGTTGTGCGGACTGCGCTGTGCTGTAGTTTAGTTGTCGGAATGCGCGGCCGGGTGCCTTGCGCAAACAGTCTGGCTTGGACCTAGCCCCGGCTGGGGGGAATATGCACGAGGAGTTTAAGATGCGAGACCTCAGTTCGATTCTTGCCCAGAGTTCTTTTTTCCTATGAGAATGTTAACACGGGTGGTGCCAACTTGAGGACAGCAGGTTTTTTTGGCGTTCGGGAATGCACAAGCGCAGAAGTCAAGGGCGCGGGGTTAGGGGCGGGGGATGTAAAGCTGCCCCAGATGGCCGAGATCTCCGCACGTGTCGGGGCGGCCGCGCATGTGTACGGTACGTATAGTACCGGTATCGCAAATAGGCGTGTGTGTGTGTGTGTGTGTGCATCCATTCGATAGGGCATTTGATTGAGCCGGCCTGCCGTTGTCGGGCTGCAAAAGTACACTGAAATGTAGTACAGGTGTGATCCGCCTTGAAGAGGATATTACTGCTAGACTAGACATGTGGTGCTGGTGAGCATAGGAACACACTGTGATGTGCTGGTGGTGGTGGTGGTGGTGGTAAGGGGTGTATATGTATGTGTGTAGATGTGTGTGTTTCTGTTCTTGAGGGTCGACGCTACCTTCTGCGGCCCCCGTTGCGTCGGAGCGAGAGAGAGGAGGGGGAATAGAGCTCTCCCCAACCCCCTTGATGCGATAAAAGGGGGGTTGACGATGCATGTGTGTGTGTGTTTGCTGCTGGGCAGCCGCAGCCTCACGTCACCTCACGCCGTTGGTCCAGTTAAAAAAACATGGAAAGAGTCATCTGTGACATGAGAGGCTTTCCGTTGCCTCCAGCGCCCATCGAAGGTCGCGAGCGTTTCGGAGCCGCTGCCTAACTAGTAACGACCGGCCTCCCGTTGGATTGTGGGTGGTGTGTGTGTATGTATGTGTGCTGCACGCGCGGCTCACCCTCCTAGGAGAATACCCAGCTACACCGAACTAGGTGCGCTGGTTGATAGTCACTTTTTGAGG
Organism: Volvox carteri f. nagariensis; assembly: GCF_000143455.1. Classification (NCBI taxonomy): domain Eukaryota; kingdom Viridiplantae; phylum Chlorophyta; class Chlorophyceae; order Chlamydomonadales; family Volvocaceae; genus Volvox; species Volvox carteri. The sequence continues at coordinate 354,982 of NW_003307574.1, forward strand.
GATTTGGATTTCCTAGATTGCGGAAGGTGAGGATTGCTGTTCCGCCATGACTGGGCCGATGCCCATGGAGGTTTCCGGTAAAACATCCTCTGTAAAATACTTTTGCTCTTTTCTGGAGTTGCGATGGTTCGGTGAGTCGGTGAAAGTGAGCATACACACCCTCTCCTCATACACACTCTTACACCTTCCGTGTGACCATCATTTCATTGTTCAATCCCCTCCGCAACAGCTATACAGCACTTCTCCTGTACGGGGTGGTGATGGTGGTGCAGTATTGGTGGAAGTCAAAAAGATTATTTTTAGGAATCCAAAACACCAAATCTCCCCCTCCACCCCGGAGGAAGGGAGGGTCCGGTTCACGGTGCCAAGCGGTCCGAAAAGCGGTCTGCAAGGAGTCGAAATTCGGGTTTTCGACTCTTCAAGGATAAAACATTGATTCCGGCGATGGCGCCACCTGGATACACTGCCTGATGAGATGGGGCCACACGCGACCAAATTGCCGTCCACGGCCTGTTGCAGCTGCACACGGCAGTCTGCCCTGACTGCCCCCACCGCCCTTTGAGCTGGCCCCCGTTGCCACCACGGGTCGACACAACAATAGCAACAACGACAAAACACACATAAAAAGCTGTGCGCCGGCGAACACACATATGCCAGTCCTCGATCTACCCAACTACCCAACTACCGCCTCGTGCGCTCAGACAAAATATGTTAACCACATCACACCCTGAAACCCTGATACACATGAACCCCTACCAGCAGCATGTCCTGCTACCCGTTATACTATACCCTTCTTTCCCTGGAGCTGTGCAGGGAAAGTTTTACCGACACCCCACCTTACACCCGTCGCCGCAACATAGCTGCATATAACAATGCACAGCAGTAGTAATCGTACCAACAGCAGTAGCAGCAGCAGCCGCACGCCTCGTAGTCATGGGAATGACACCCAATCATAACACGGGCGGTCAAGTAAATAATATCATCTCGTCCCGATGACAGTGTGGTGGTGATGGTGGCGGTGTCGTCCTATCGACAGGCTTCATCCGCTGCCCGGACAGCGCCCATTAAAGACAACCTATGGGAGGTCGCGCAAAGAGGCTCCACCAAAAACTGCAAAACGACGCAAACATCAACACTTCCTTGGCCTACATCGTAGCGGCACTTAGGCGCAGGCGGATAGATAGACTGGCAGTGCAACACCTCCCATGGGTGGGTAGACAAATCACTGCTTCGAAATGAAGACACAACCTACCACAATCTACAGATCACTCATTCACCGCCGCTCGCGCGAACTCAATTTTAAGAAAAAGAGTGGGGGAGGGGAGAATAGCGAGATGTGGCGGTGGAGATCGGAGCATCGCTTGTCCGAGGTCGCCCGCAAACAAACCCAGATCCGTCCGCTCAGCTAAAAACAGCAAACGGGAACCAACTCGGGAACGAACTTGTCAGTTTGGTGAGAAAGGCAGTCGCATGCCCGTCGCCCCTTGAACTATACTTGGGACTTTAGGGAACAACCAACTCCGCCGTCTCTGTCTCTCCTGCGCCTCCGCCTACCATTTCCCCGGTGGCGCCTCTCCCAACTGCTCAGAACACACAGCCCCCACGCTAGCTCACCCAGCAGGTACCAGACACAACGTCCACCGACCGACCGACCGGGCAGTCCAGACACACACCTGCATTGCCCTGGCGCACCCCACGACCCCGCCCGCCCCCACTCCCTCCGCTCTCTTCCCCCCGCCGCCCTAACCGCTCATCAGAGATACTCATTACTCCCCACTCGCTCACAGCATTGTACGGTACAGCAGACGGAAGCCCGATAACTCGAAAACTCTCCCCCTCGCCACTTCCCGCATGCACGTTTTGAGATTCGATGCGCTCCCACACCTCCTCCTCCCCCCTTCATTCCCGCCCCGCACCTCCCCTGCCGGGGTTTCCAGACCCCATTCAAGGCCTCAAAAACACACACATACACACACAATACGGGGTTACGCGGCCTGCTGGATACCGCCGCGCTCTGGCCCAGTGGCTACAACTGCACCCCGTCGGACTGTGTCCCACCTCCTCAGTCCTCTTCCATTGGGCCCATTCGCCCGCCGATCCTGCCATCATCACCACCTCGCAGCAGGAGAGCAGTTAGCAGTCGCAGCAACTGCGCTGAAGCATGGGCCACAAAGCCCCCCCCCCTGCAGGGGTGCCAGGAGGAGCCCGCCCACCTCCATGCCTTCATTTTCATTTGCCCATCACAAGGTCAAGACGTTGCACTCGCTCCCAAGTCCGTATGTATGTCTTAACCTACGCGCGTGCTCTTGACAAAGCAGTGTGTGTGTGGGGGGGGAGAAACTGCCTGTGCAGTGCAAACCAACGAGATGAAAATGCTGTGTGGGTGTGTTATGTGTAAATATGTGTGTGTTGTTGCTCGTGTCCCTCTGTGATACATCTAAGCTCGCAACCGCGAGGCGAATGAGGAAGAGGATAGAATTACGGTGGTCTATTGGCAACGCTCGCTGGAATGTGACGTACGTGTACGGCATTTCGCATTTCTCCCGACCTAAAGACCACAAACCCCCTCAGAATACCCTCAGTTTCCTTCAACCCCTTTGGCTCCTCTCGCCCTCAACTCCCCCGAGCGTTTTCCTTTCCCTCCCTACTTCCCCTGCCTGCAAGCAGTTCCCCCCTCCCTCCCGACATACACACACACACACACACACACACCATGCGTCCTCCCGGCGCCTCGACCCCCTTCCATCGCCTTCCTCAATGCTCAATAATCACCAACGGCCCATCAATCAATCCATCTCCACCACATATTAATCCGCCAATCAACCACACTCGCTCCTGCTCAACGTTATTCATTCAACGCATCCAAAGAGCGATGCTCAATCAAAGAGACGTTCACCCCGGGCGAATACGTTGAACACCAGCATCGCTTGGACGCAGATCGCCGCCGACACGGCGTGTGCGGTGTACCAGCCCTGCACGTTATCCGCTCCGCCGTACAGATCCAAAATGTGTCCTGTGACGGCAACGCCAATGACCCCCGACACGGTGCCTGCCGTATTGGAAATACCCATTACCATGCCCGCATACTTCGGAGCAATGTCCATGTGGTTGACTGAAAAGCCGCCTCGGCTGAAACCCAGACAGCCCAACGTCAGCGTCGTCACAACGACGCCGTACGACACGCCGTACTTCCCAGCACCGGGCATAAGCATGAGCGCGGCGGCGGATGCTAAAAAGCCAATGGTGTTGACGGTCTTACGTGCTGTAGCAGTGCTGTTGCGCCGCTTCAAGATGAGCCAGTCGCCCGCCCAACCGCCAACGTTGGACATCAGGAACATGACGAGGTACGGCACTGTCTTAGCGCCGCCAAGGCTGTTGAGCTCGACTTTGAGAATGTGGTTGAAGTAGGTCGGTAGCCAGTTCATGATGACGTAGAACGCGTAATGGAAGGAGAAGTTGTTGATGACGATGGCCCAAACTGCGGGGCTTGACATCATGCGGCGATATGGTGTGGGTCCTGGGCGGCCTTTGTAGCCGCCGCCACCGCCACCGGGGCGAGTATGGTCAAGAGTGGAGAGCGGAATGACAGTTTCACGGTGGGGGATGTCGCGGCCGACCAGCAGCCAGAGCGCCATCCAGGCAATGCCCAGGCCGCCGACGACTTTGAGCAGGGAGGCGGCCCCAAAGAGAGTGGCGAGCCAGGGCAACACAAGCATGGCGCTGGCGGAGCCAAGATACATGCCGGAAGTGGTTAGGGACACGGCACGAGCACGCTCGTGGGGTGGGATCCATTGCGAAAGGACTGTGTGGACGGCTGGGATGAGGAAGCCTTGCGCCACGCCGACGGCGACGCGGGCCAGGATGATGGCAGAGGCGTGGCGGGCATTAGTGGGGGTGAAGATGGATGCGGCGGACCAGCAGGCAAAGCAGAGCAGCAGCATCAAGCGGCCTCCATACTGCTGCGCAGCCCAGCCACCGGGGATTTGAGACAGCGCATAACCCCAGTAAAATGCGGACAGTACGGTTCCCTTGACCGTTTCATCAATGCCGGCCTCCTTGGCAAGGTCTGTGAAAGCAATTGAGAAGCCCACGCGTTCTACGTATGCTGTAAACGTAGCCAAGAACGTGGCTAGCACAATGACGTAGCGTTGCTCGACGCGGAACATGCTCCTTCGTGCGACAGTCATGATGTGCTACTACTGCAAGAGGCTGTTAGATCAAGTTTACGGGCTATGCAAGAAAAGTCAATATAGTCAGACGATGTATACGTCGGTTAAACTCATGGCGTTCTGTCTGCGGGACGATCAGACCTTCAGTTGCAACAGCGAAAGCCCGGCGTAGCAATCCATACTTTAATATAGAGATTACACATATCCGAATTGACCGTCAACCTTAACAATGGGAATTGGGAAAGTTTTCAAAACAAACGTTGCTCCTCCGTACGGGTCGTTGCATCTGTGCTATCATCAACTGCTTCTTACATTCCCTCGCGCAAAATAATCGCCCTTTGGCATACGCCTAAAATGACAAATTGCAAGCTGTGCTCAACCTATTAATGGCCCGTTTGGCCTTGCTATTGTTGATACGTCGTCTAGGCGTGCTTATCTCCTCGGTTCTGGTCCAACCGGTGAGCTGCAAGATGATGTGCACGACGTCAACTACATGCACGAGGCCTACAAAACCCGCGTTCAAAACCCCGAGTAACCACATTGTCTTCTGCTTTTACGTAAGTGACAAATGGCACTCGACGAGGCTCCGTGCCATTTTACCAGGAGAAGTTATCGGCCATGGTAACAACTCAGAAAGGACTTTTCCGACGCGCCTCAACGGCAGATCTCATAGTTTCATCCCAAATAGCTGCTACCATATTATATTCCGCAACACAACAACCCAAACGACCCATCCAACAGAAGTTCAACCCCGTCAGCGATGGCGCCAGATTAGCCCCAAAAGCCCTAATGTAAGTCCCCTTCATCACCCTTCAATCAGCCTCAATCACCTTGACGTGCTTGTGCATGCGCGCTTGTATGTCCTTGGTGCAGGCTTTTTGCTTTGGCTCCTGATGAAGGAATGAACGACCTAGGTCTAAGAAATCGATACCCTACTGGAACGAACTCAAACTGGAGGAGAGCTGGTGTAAGAGAGGGGTCTGTTTTCGGTACGGACCAAACCAAAGTGACTCCGCAGCACCCCGCTTTCCCCCCGCTCTAAGTGGATACACGCTATGCGAATAGGACATGAGTGATGTGCCCTTGGTGGGCCGTTCCGCCTAGCCGGTTTTGCTGATTTATCGTGGTGGAAATTGCCCAAGAAGGGCTGGGAAGGAGACTGGTGCTTTTGTCGCACGGTGGCACTTCAGGTGGAGACTACGTGTTATCGTTCGTGGAGATGAAAAAGAGATAAAAAAGCGAGGTAACGACTCCCCTTTAGGGGAAGAAGGGGAACACCCCTTCAGAACTGCGTATGACCGATAGGACCGCCTGTCATAATTTAGGCGAAGGTGGAATGCTTGCTGCGCGTCTTGCTGCCAAGCCTTACAATCGATGGACGCTAACATGTTTTGTTGCTTTAACGATACTGTCATCAGCTAAATGATCGACATCGCGGTAGCACAACAATATGTTGGCATTACCGGGGGGGAATTGTTTTCAACCAGCATGTTTTGGAGGTTGTTCAAACCCTAAGCCCCCTTAACACCTTCAAAACTTCGAAAAGCCTGGTCACGCATCTTTCCAAGAGCAAGCCAGCAGGTCCACCCCAGGATTGCCTTTTGTACGCTCTTACTTTTTATAGTTATACTCTAGCTCTACATAATCTCAAATATTTCAAAACCAAATAATATAACATTAAGTGCATTTAGACCATAAGAAGATAGTAAGAATATTAAAATATATAATTATCATTATTAGTAGGTATTATTATTATAATTAGTTCTTAAGTAATTATTATTTATTTTATAATTATAACTATATTTTTTGAGGGGAGAGATCAAAGGTGTTTTCTCCTCTTTTCTCTTCTTCAAAAAAGATACGGTCTAATGGTTCTGGGTATCCTAAAATTTACCAATCATAAATCATAAATTTTTTAAAACATATTCACCTTTTATGCCTATTTGTCCCTTCTTAAAAAATATTTTACTAATAAATGAGCTTGCTACAGATATTCATAAAAAGACATTCGATATGTTCGTTTCTAAGTGCCTGCGTATCATCGTGTCTATGTGCGGCCCTTACATACCCGCCAGGTGGTTATCGTTGGCCATGTACCCCATTCTTCTGGATCCACTTGGCGGCAATAACGCCTCCACCGTGAAGGGAGGCTGGGACGCGTCTGACAGTACATTCTTCAAGTCTGCGGCTGCTTCAAGCGTCACCAGGGCATTGTGCAGCCCGAGTGGAAGTGGTTTACATACGGGGTGGAAAAGTGCGCCGAGCGCGGTCCGCAACGGTCAAAACTTTCTACCAACAGATGTGTTAATACTTAAACTGTATTCGAAACGTATAGAGATGGCCATACCGAAACCGGTAGCAGCAGCGCCCATGTCCAGCCACATCACATTTCCGTCTGGTCTGGGTAGACACTACTGCAATAAGCGGTTTTAAGGTCCTGGGTTCAATTCCTGGGGAGACCCCAGGATTAGACGGGAGCGCGAGATTATGCCTAGCTGCTGAGATGTGGAGTTGGGGTCACAGTTGATGGACCAGATTCGCACGCTGGATTGGTGGCGATTGTCGAACCCTCCGTCTCTTCGGATGTTCGGGTGAATGGATGAGGAGGGGTCCCTGAAGGCTGGATCCGCCGCCTTGGACTTACAATTCGTATGGCGAAGACAGTGTGGTAGTGGTGGATGGTGCTATAAGGTGATAAATCGTAGAACTGACAATGTGATAAAGCGGCCCAGAAGCCTCCCACTCTGTAACATTACAAATTACATTACAATAGCCCACTTCACGTCTATGTGTGGGATGCGCCAGAAAGAATCAGACCAAATATCTTAGTAGTATTCATGTGGAACATAAGGCGGGAACTTTTGAGTTCTATGCGGAGGCTCTGATGTGACCAAAGGGGTGCTAATCCACACGTGGTCAGTATGGTGCCGACTCGCTCGTTCCTCTGGTCACGTGGATGTTTGAGCTAGATGTTGACGCATCTAGATAAGTAATGTGTAAAACTTTTGTCACTTCGATATGCGAGAAAACTGGCAGGAGTCTGAGCCTGCCGCCTAATAACTCGTTTTTCGTTTCACTTGCCACATTCGCAGCAACGGACCAGAGATGCAGCGTAAGACATAAAATGGCAGACAAGTTATATGAATCTAAGATATTTAAGCAGCCCCTCGCACAAATGTGTCCGGTCGTACTTCGCGAATAAACAGTTCGTACATCGTCCCAAAAGAATTTTCTTTCGAATTTTGCCGTGCGGATGCGCGCGTGCGATTCGCAAAATGCGCCTGTACAAGTGTATATAAATTTTCTTGGCGGAAAAGGACCAGGTGCGCCAGCGCGTTGCGCAGGTGGGCATGTTGGCCATAGCCGCACGCGGCATGCAGGCTGGACTATTGCGTGGATGCTTTGCAGTAACTAAAAGCAACGTCGTAGCTTGCAACTCTGGGCTCGTGAAACTGCCGCGGAAGATGAAGCGCTGGCGAAGAGGCAGTTGTATGCAGCACCTTGTTCAGAGTAAAGTCAAATTACAAAGTTGCGCAAAGTATAACATACATAAACTTAATTAAACATAAGAACAGATAAGACGTTTAGAGCCTTGTCGGTGACATGGACGCCGCTGTTGGCTTGGAACAGCTATTTGCTGTGCATAGGGAGGTGCCCGCGTTAGCCGTGTTGCAACAGCTCAGGATGGATTTCAGCCAGCAACAGCCTCAAGAGCTGCTGCACAACCACCGGGAATGTCTTCAGTTGGGCACGTGTAGTTTTGGTCGGCGGGGTCGAGCAACGTTCTGTAACATCGCCAACATATCCGGTACGCGGTGGCAGGCTTGCCGAGCACGAAATGAAGGGGGGGTCGCATCTCACCATTCAACTAAGCATGCATGTGCTCGGTTGAATGCTCGGTAGCGTGCGAGTTTACCCCTATCAGGATGTTTGTTTGCATATCCCTCCAAGCGAGAGGGCTTGCACCTATGCTGATGTTCGTTCCAAGAAATGAACTGAGGACTGATGCTACGGTGAAAGATTTGCACGTAAATTCGCCCGTGCAATAAAACGCCCTGTAACTCGCTTACGCTAATCTCACATTCCAATATGCCACTGCACTTTCCTCTCCAGCCTGGCCACATTATCTTCCTCGCAAACGTACTTGGGCACCTTACAATCCAACACCATACGTGCTTTAGAAACGCGGGCAGCTGCTTCACAAGGACCCCCCTATTTGCAGATACCGATGTGCTTACGAATTGGCAAGGGGTCATTTTGGCAACAACAATTATAAGCATGACTAAACGACAACGACCGCTAACGGTCATGCTGCTTAGATTTGAGGCGCTCTCTGGCAAACTGGGAACTCGTAGAAGGCACAGCCCAGGTACAGCAGGTTAAGGGCTTTTTACGTTTCTTAATGAAAGGCATAATCTGCAAAGCTTGCATCGCTGGTTGCCAGAAGGACGACGTCTCTCAGTAACCGCCTTCCCCGTAACGCTCTCTTCTGCTTTCCTTTCATTCCTCTCTGGAGCCAGGTGTCCCTTCCAGCATCAATCAACAGCACGCCTTTTTATTTTTCTTAAGGCGTGCTGTTGATTGATGCTGGTATGCGGTATGCTTATGAGCCTAATCCTAGCCTCCAGCAAGAGCGCATGTGGGCATGCAGCATGTGGGCATACCAAGCGCCGTGCTGATTTTTTCTAGATTGGCAACGGTAGTTAGGAAAGACCCGATCGGGCTGCGGCGAACAGACGGAAAAAAAGAAAACAAATAAAAGAAAGCCACTGGACCCCCCCCCGATCCAGTCCCAGCCCAACCAACCAACCACCCCTCTCACACCTTCTTCCCATAAATGTCTCCCACGTACCTCCCCTCCTCACCCACGTACCTCCCCTCTTCACCCACGTACCTCCCCTCCTCACCCACGTACCTCCCCTCCTCACCCACGTACCTCCCCTCCTCACCCACGTACCTCCCCTCCTCACCCACGTACCTCCCCTCCTCACCCACGTACCTCCCCTCCTCACCCACGTACCTCCCCTCCTCACCCACGTACCTCCCCTCTTCACCCACGTACCTCCCCTCCTCACCCACGTACCTCCCCTCCTCACCCACGTACCTCCCCTCCTCACCCACGTACCTCCCCTCCTCACCCACGTACCTCCCCTCCTCACCCACGCAACACCGCGTACCATACAGCTCCGTGTCTCTCCTTCCTCTTCCCCGCATTACCGGCTGCCCCCAGTCCAAACTCCTCTCCCCTCTCCCCCATCCCCCTCCAGTCCGTCTAGCCCAATGCCCCCATCGGCATTCAGTCCCGGGGAGTCATCACCAGCCGCAACTTGGACAGCTTCGTCACCACAGCCACCCTGGTTAGACGGGCGGTGTGCTCGGCGAGGAGCTGCTGCAGATGCTGCTGCTGCTGCTGGGGGCGGGTTTTGGGGGAGCTGCCACACCCGCCATTTCCACCCTCGTCAAACTCAGCCGCAGCTGCTTCCGCCCCCTCGTCCAGGACGTCCGTCTCCCACCCGCCCTCCTCCCCGCCCTCCTCCTCCTCCTCCATCCCCTCCATCTTCGCCGCCTCCGTCCCCAGGGTCTGCGAGGGAGAGGGCGACTGCAGCGGCAGCTCCGGCCGCTCCAGGCCCATATCCCCGTGGAGGGCAACTCGGTAGCGACTGAGCAGCAACGCCAAGACGGCACGAACCACTACCAGGCCGAAGTTCTGGAGATCGGCATGTTCGTGTGTGTTTGGATGTGGATGAGTGTGTTTGCGGGGTGGGGTGGAGGAAGAGGGGGAAGAGGGGGGGAATTTAATTTAGTGCGGGTTTGGAAGGTTATTGTTTGGTGATCAGTATCAGTGTCTGATGGAATTGGGTTGCAGTTTCGTTACGAGGGGTGGAATCCGTGCCCGGTTAGTTGGCCGTTTTGTTCGTTGTTTGTTTGTTTGTTTGTTTTGGTGAAGTGGTGTACTCTGGCGTACTGTTGCTGTCCAGCCAGCAGGGGACTGAGCCCCCGCTTTGGGATGTCATGGGTTGTAATGCGGGGAGTTGGCTGGCCCCGCTGTACGGAAAGGAGGTCCAAGGGGAAGGTAGCCCCCGGGCACTGTGTATGTGTGTGTTGGGGGGGGAGTGGAGGGGGGAAATCACATGCGAGACAATGGGAAGTGAACTGCGGAGGCGGGGAAAGGGGAGATCTCGCTCCCCCGGGTTCAACCCCCCAGCTCCAAGCGGACGATGCCAAGGGCCTTAAAAACCACACAAGCATACACACACGCATACCGCACCCCACATACATACATACCTCACCCGACATACATACATACATACATACATACATACCTTACCCGACATACATACATACGTGCACACATACATACATACACACATACATACACACACCTGGCCCACGCAATTCTTGGGTCCATCCGCAAAGGGCAAAAAGCGCCGAGGGGCGCCGGAAGCCCCCGGCCCCCCTTGAACGGCAGAGACTCCTCCACCACCCGCGGCCTGGGGGTCCCCCGTCTGCTGCTGCTGCTGCCGCTGCTGCTGCTGGCTGCCCCTTGGTCGCGTGTTAGTACGGCTGGTAGTGGTGGCGGTAGTAACGGTAACGGTATTGGTATTGGCTGTGGCACTCTCCCCCCGCGCAAATGCGCAACGGGGGTCCTCCAACCAGCGTTCCATTCTGAATGCCAGCATCGACCAGAGGTGGGCGAGGGTGAGGGTGAAAGGGAGGGGAGGGGAGGGGAGGGTGAAGGGGAGGGGAGGGGAGGGGGAGGAGTGCGAAGGGGGGGCTGTGGTGGTAATGCACAACCCCAAAAGCAAACTGCGGAGGGGGATGGGGAGGCGCACTGGAGGGCGGGGAGCCTGGGGGGACGAGGGAGTCGGAGGAGGAGAGCCGTCCAATTCAATAGTCCGCTCCCAAGCAGCCCAAGGAATCGGGACCCAGTACGGCTTGTACGGGGTACGGCACCAACCTGAACGCCTCCGGCTCGTCCCAGTTTGCGTCCGACATGTGTATGCCGTACACCAGCGGCCACAGCACCACGCCGGGGGGCAGTGTGAAGGGCCCCACAGCGACGGGGCGATCGGGGCTCACCCTGTACGGATGGGGTGGGGGGTCGTGCACGCGCGTGTGCGTACGTGTGTTGTGCAGTACAGCATCTGCGGGGAGTGTGGGCGTTTGTGTTGTTAGTGTCCGTCCCAGGCCCCCCTCCTCTCCCCCCTTCCCCCCACATACACATACACACACCTCTCCGCCGCCACCGCCGTAGTGGGGTACAGCCGCATTGCCTCGTTGACGAAGGCAGTTAGGTACGGCAACTTGACAAGGTCCTCAGGACTGGGGCATACCGTTGGGTCCAACCGAAACTGCCGTATCCCGGGTCGGGGACTGCCGCCGGCAGCGGCACCCCCTTCTTCACCCTCCCCCTGTACAACCACCGCGCCGTTACCAAACACACACGCTTGCTGCAGCTCGTCCGCCACCTTCTGCTGCTGATCGGGGTGAAGTGCGGCCGCGTAGCTGCAGAAACGTGTGTGTTTGTATGTGTATTTGTTTTCGGGGCCAGGGCATTTACGTGGAGAGAGGATGGCCGGGAGGAGGGGAGAGGAGGGAAAAGAAGGGGGGTGGGGTGGGCAGTGGGGTTTGAGGGGGAGGGGTTTAAGGAGGGATGGGGCGAACAGGGAAAAAAATAAATCAGAAATTGCAGCTATATTAAAAGTAGGAATAAATGGCGCAGTAGCAGATTAACCAAAACAAACCGAAACACCTGACGACATCAACGCCCGCTTTAGGAACCCAACGCGACTGATCCCGAGACCATGGGCACGATGTCAAATCGAGCCCCTCCTCTTCCCTCCTCTCCCCTCCTCCTTCTCCCCCCCCAACCCCCCCAACCCCCCAAGCTAGCTAGCCGAAACCCTTCCCACCCACTCCCGCACAACTCCTTTGAAAAAGAGATTGCCGTATTAGCCTGCCGTACCTGCCCCCGGCGAGGGGGAGAAGAGACCTCACCAAAACCCAGGCCCCTGACCAAAACCCAAAACCCAAGCCCCTCCCCCCTCACTCACAGGCACCAACCCACGGTTGAAGCGGTGGTGTCGAACCCTGCCGTGGTGTACATACCCACTGTACGGCATGACGAAGGAGGGGGAAAGGGGATTCGGGGGTTTGGCGGGGCATGTGCGAAAGAAACGAAACGCCGAGATTTGAATTTATGTCGGTGTGCGTGTGTATGTGTGTATGTGCACGGACACACACATTTAAATCGTGCCCACCCGCTTCACCCTCCTCTTACACGCCAGCTCCACTCACCCCTTTCCCATCCCTTCCCCTCCCATTCCCCCCCCCTTTCCCCTCCCCTCCCCCCCCTTTCCCCTCACCCTCCCCCCCCCTTCCCCTCACCCTCCCCCCCCCTCACCCTCCCCCCCGTCCCACCCCCTTCCCCTCACCCTCGGGATGTAGCTGTGTAGGGGTGAGGCGGGCGCCGGTGATGTGGTGGCGAAGTCGGTGAAGACACGCCCACAGCAGTGTGTTGTCTGAGGGGGGGTCGGGCCTGGGGGCTCCGGGGCAGGAGGGGTGGTGGAGTGAGTGGAGCTGGGTGTAAGAGGAGCGTGAAGCGGGTGGGCGCGACTTAATGTGTTTTTTGAATGTGTGTCTCCGCGTTCATGTGGGGGGTTGTGTGTTTTGGAAAGGAGGGGAAAAGGGCGGGTCATCGTAACCGAGGCTCCGGGCCAGCGGCCATCCAAACTCTTAAAACCCTAATCCTTACCCCCGCAGTCCCTCCCTCCCGTAACCCCCCCTTCTTCACAAACCCCTTCCCCCCCGCCGCCTCCAAGACCTGGTACAGACCTCTCCCCCTCCTTCCCCCCCACCTCTGGCCCCCCCACCTGTCCAGTAGTCTAGCAGCAGTGGCGGTGTGGAAAGCCCTAACCTCCCGTACTGCCGCACGGCACTCAGACACATGCTGGGGTGAAATGAATGGGGGCGGGTGGGGGTGGGGGTGGGGATGGGAGGGGCCCCAAGAGAAAGATATACACACAACTCTAATCCAAAAGTCATCCCCCAACCGCCGTACGGGAAGAAAACTAATCTCGCCTACATGTGCTCGTAACCTTCCTCAAACCCACATACACATACATACATACATACATACATACATACATACATACATACATACATACATACATACATACATACATACATACATACTAGGTTAGGCACTACTGGTAAGGCACGACCATTGCCCCCGGGAGATCCCGGGATCGAGACCTGTAAGAGTCGAAGTACCTTCCGGTGGTGGAAGGTAAAGTGACCCTAGCTGATGGACGGTGGTGACCACGCGAGCCGACCAGGAATGGCTGTCGACCCGGCAGATTCCGTTGGATGCCGGTGGTGGGTGCGGAACCTGAGCGATCCACCCAGTAGTTGACTAGGGCGACTAGGTGAGGGTGCCCCGAAATACCGGGGAAGGCAGGGTTTCGCAGGGTAGCTGCCACGGGCGAAGATACACCCCCCTGTTTCACACATCATACATGCATACATACATACATACATACATACATACACACACAATAACACCCCGTCTACCTTGGACAGCAGCGGTGCAAGCGGTGTACGGTACCATAAGGCCCACAACGGATCAACGATCTGACGGTTGGCTTCCGCCATCAGCAACAGAATGCGTGGGACGAGCAAATCAAAGCCGGGGAGAGCGCGCGCGTCAGGAACCTGCAGCCGTGGGGGCCCCCCCCGAGCCGCGGGGGGAGACCGCCCCAATGGGCCCAAGGGGTGGGGGGTTGGGGGGTTGGGGGGGGGAAACCACGTGGAGGGTAACGAAGGAGGACGACGAAGCAAAGATCAAATAAACCGACGTCCAAAGCTGCAAACCCCCGGGGAACAGGGGGAAGGGGGGGTATACATGCAAACTTCTGTATCAAAAAAGCCGCCGCCACACCACCAGGCCTTTTTTCCGTTCCGTGGTGGTAGGCAGAATGCGCTTCAGGGTTTTGTGGTTTACTGGTGGGGATGGTAGTTTAGGTGGTGTCGGGACTCAGTACACCTGAAAACCATGATAACCATGATAACAATCTAAGAACAAGTGATCGGATCAAGTGAAATTACACTGGACAATGTCTGTGTATTGTTTGTTACATGTTTACACTACATATGTATCCGCCTGCCGGCTCCTCGGGTGTTTGAGGAGTGTTGAATTGGGAGGTGGCCCCCCATCTTATGGACGGTGTAGGACGTGATAATATCAACTTGCGAGCTGACCAGGAACTAAGTTGAGGCGCCGTTGATCCGCCAGGTTTGGTTGGATGCTGGTGGTGAGTTGCTGAACCCAACGATTACGTTTTGAAGTCGGATGGGTTGAACGGATTAGGGTGGGAAACCACTCTCGCAGGGGAGAGCAGGGAACTGCCTCCAAGGGAAAGGGGGCTGCTGGTGAAGCTATACCACCCTGTAACAACATATGTAAACAATTACACATAAAACAATACAGGATAAGTTAAGTAAGCCCAAATGTGTATTTGTGCGTGTGTGCGTGTGTGTGCGTGTGCGTGTGTGTGTATGTATGTATGTGTGCGTGTGTGTGTATGTATGTATGTGTGTGTGCGTGCATGTGTGTGTATGTATGTCCTTTCCCTACGGCGACAGGGCAGCCGGAAACCCACGACACGTATCAGCACCACGTGATGCGCTCGACACATGACTTGTTCGGGACGGGGGGGGGGGGGGAGAGGGGGAAAGACGAACCACAAACGAGTGAAGCTGCTGCCAGGGCAAGACCCCGGGGTGGTGGTGGTGGTGGTGGGGGAAATAATCAACACAGGCACACGCGCGTCACATACACATACACGTCGGCACGCAACCTCACTCACTCACCTCGAACAGCCCCTCCAGGGTGGCTCGCAACATCATCCTCTGCAGGTACGGCTCCGCATCTACGTAACCCGCATCGAGCTGATCGAGTTCCAGGGATTCCAACAGCTCGCCTGAAGCGCTCAGTACACCGCCAAAGTAACGCCTGCGGGGTATTGCCCCCCCACCCCCACCCCCCATCCAGGTAAGAAATACGTGGCTGTGTTTTCATGGTCTGAGCCGCGAGAAGGAAAAGGAGAGATACGTGCCCCTGTGTACGTGTGTATGTATGTATGTATGTATGTGTGTGCAATTAAATCAGTTGCCGTTCAGGTCCATTACGGGGACATAAAACACCCAAACCTGGCAACAGAGGCACCAACATACAGAAGAACTGCAAATATAAATGCCGCAAAGGCTTTCCGTACATAGAGCCATGCAATACTTCCGTACATACACCATCACCCGCCCGGCCCCTCATCCCTTTTTGACTTTTCGCCCGCCCCCTCCCTCTCGGCCTTAAGCCCCCTCCCCGTGCCCCATGTGAACTCCCGCACCAGTTCGGAAACCTGCACCTCACCTAACATTAGCCATGGAGAAGGCAGGGGCTGTAGCTTTCCGTACATTCCGCCAATGGGCCTCATCCCGCGTGCCGAACATGCTGTGGGTTATCAGGACGGGCAGAGGGGCGGGTGGGGGGGAGGGGCTCCACCTCCACTTCCACAATCGATACATACATACACACAAACCTTTCACGCGCCCCCTCGCCACCCACCTGATCTTCCCCGGGCCACCCAGCACCTACAGGCGGGTACGATGTAGTGCCGTACGGTATGTAACCCGGTGCCGTACGTCGGCGCCGGGGGGAAACAACAGGGGACGGGTGTAGAGGCGGCGTGGAGGGAAAAGGGAGGGGTGCATTCGCTGAGATCGAGCTAAGGTAGCGGACGGTTAGGAATATAGTCGATCACACACGTACAACTTGCCTCCAAATAAAACAGTTTTTCCGAATGACTTTACCCGACATATTTCCGAGAACAGATCGCCAAAAACCCCTCACCCCACCCCACCCCACCCGACCCCTTACCTCATCTACGAGGGTGTAGTTGTGTGTACGGCCCGGTACAACTGCTAGGACCTGGGCCGCGGCTGCAGGATCGGTGATGACGACCGTCCATTGGGTCAGAATGCTGTTTTGGCCGGGGATCAGGGTGGAGGGGTTAAGGGGTCGCGGAGGGACATGTGGGTTTTTCACGGGTGCGGTGGGCGTGAAGCCGTGGAAGGTGAGATCGGCTGTTAGGCTTGTTTCACCTCTTCGCGGGGCTGGGGGTTTCTGGATATCGGGAGCGAGAGAGGAGTAAACATTGTCGCTTACCGCCGGTGGACCTACCGCAGCCGAAAGATTTTACCATACTTTCGAGTCCATGCCAGGATCACCCGATGATAGTCGGGGCGCAGCAAAAATTTGACATGACCCAGGATGGCGTCCCCGACAGGTGGTGTCGGAATCTTTCTTAAATCATAACTTGGGGCAAAATACAGGCCAATGAATTTTGTCACTGCCAAAGCGAGCGCTATGCCTAAAATATTCAGCAAGAGGACGATGGCGGGGGTCCATGCTCCAAGAGGACCGTGGGTCGAATAGTAAAACCTAAGAGTATCCCACATCTTACACCAAGCTACCGGCGCATTTGGAATGGGAGCCGGAAAAGCGTGCACAAATGAGTGAGACGAGACCGTAAACTCGTCCAAGTCTGCAGTTTGAAGGTCACATCTACGGCTGCCAGAGCCAATCGCCGATATCGGCTTGTCGTATGTTTTGGACAATGAGTATCGGTATCTTAAGGGTCTGTGTTATTATAAATCCTTTAAACCTAAGCAACGACAGGCTTAGCCGCACGGTACCAACGCGTTTCTACAATGCGTTGCGGTAAAAGAGGAGTCATACGTGATACAGGACTTATTAACTGACAACTCAAACGGAGGGAAAGTTGCAATTCGAGTATGCAAGCTCGGGAATTCAACGTGGCCCTCCGTCCGTGAATGGCCTTCCTCAGCGGGGCTCCTTCAAGACGTCCTCTATCCTTATGCACGTAGCCACATGGAAGGTCTTGCTTTGCTGGCGTTTTCGTCGGGCACTCGCGAATGATGGGCATCGAGCCATCGACGTTGCTGTCCACTGCGCTTCTCAAGTCTAATCTCTATCATTCTGCTTTAGCTATATTGCCAGTCTCTTGGATGACACACACGCGGTTCTGCTCCTGGCCCTTCCTTGGCGGGCTGGTACCATAGCTTTTTTTCGCCATCGGCAACATTTGCGCCGCCAAACGTTTCTGGCATAATAACCGACACTTGAACTCCTGTGTAATACGTGCGCTTGGCTGGTCGTTTCACGAGCCAAATTGGCGCAACCAGAGGACGCCCAGGGAGGTCACGTGCCAACGGCTACCCTACCCCAGCTATGACACCTTGCGCTGTCGACAGGCTCAAGGCCGCATTGACTACGGCTCTCTTATTGCATTATACGTTCCCTGTTATGGGGCATAGACATGAACCTCATGTCATCTTTACGGCGCAACGCAAAGTTTTCAGATCTACATTACTGTAATACTGTCACTGCCGTCCGCCACTCCCCTTCGACACGGGGTAGTGATGCTGGGGTATGCGTTTACTTGCGCGACAGCTGCTGCATCATACTTCGCGGGTGAGGAGGCCCACCCGCGATACCGAGATAGCATAAAGGAAACGCCGACTTGAAGCTTCTTTCTTCTGCCCCCGTGTCCAGAGGGTTGCAAAGATTGGGAATTGGGGGTTCGGCCTTCGGGTTACTCACACGTTGGGTTGCGATTCAGCAAGTGCGACCGATACCGGGCGACAAGCAAAATTAACATATGCCCTTTCCTAAAACACAAGGGTTCGTGAGGGTAACAAGGATCTCCCTGACAACCTGCTGGGTTGTGTACGCCCTGCTTTCTGCTGTGTAGTGGTGTCGTTGTGGGCCCCTCCGGTAACTTGTTGGCGGCGCATTTCACATTAAATAAAAAAACATGCGCTTTTATCTTTTACGCGGCTTAATCCGAGATAGCTCTGACTCTTTCAGGTGGCACGCGTCTTGGAAGCCTGCTATCCAAGTTTGTGTGTAACATAAAAACATTTTAGAGACACGACGCCCAAACAATTGTGTTATGTAAAAATTAGGACTGGGTTTTGGAAGGAGTGTCCAAAAATACAACGCCCGTAACCGTTGCAACTAAGTGCTCCTAACTAGGTTCTACTCAATTGCACCATTTGTACACGCATACATACACGCATACACACGTACATACATACATCCGCGGCGGTGCATACATGCGCACACACGCAAGCATAGGTAAGTTAATTTACGGTCTATACAATGAGACGGAAGGACGCCATTATAACACGAACACTGCAACTAACAATCAGCCTACTCCCCAGGAAGGCGGACGGAGCTTTAGCTTCATTACACTCATTTCAAATTAGATGTTACTAAATATAACTAAAGAAAATGACGTATTTGAATAATCGAACCGTGCATTAGTGCAAGGACCCAGATCGAAGCCCATCGCGCGTGTGAGTGTGGACGACCTCTCGTGGCAACCTACTGCATCATCTCATGGTGATGGCCATTTCTCAAGCTAGTTTAGGTGCATGTACGGCATGGCATGGGTATGTGCGCACGCATTGCAACTCTTTAAACAAAAACATATGAACATAATGTGTTTGTCGGTTTCCATGTAAATTTCTTTCAAAACATAATTATAAGTAGTAGAGGCGCACACACAGAGAGAGGCGCACAAAGCGAGCTATCTAGCAACCCGCAGAACTTTAGGAAACAGAGGAGAGTAGCAGCAGTATATACAAGCTGTTGTACAGCCGCGCGGGTGCTGCAGAACAGACGGCAGTGCACACAGCTGCCATCGCCGCCGCTTCTTCTCGTCGTGATGCGGGTCGCTCGTGCGGAAAGCAGCTGCTGCTAGGGAGGCGGAGGGTGGGAGGGCAGCCCACACACGCCCCGGGAAGGGGGGGGGCTGAAGATCCCTTCCCAACCTCCCTCCCCCCCCGGCAGATGCAGCGTCCCGTCTATCTCGTCCCAACCGCTCGTGTCCTCCCACTCTTAACTACCTTGCCTGTCCTCATTCAACTACCAACCGCCAACCACTTCAACCCACAATAAAACAAACGTAACCACCCGTCATCAATGATGCAATGCTGATGACGACACATGATGACACCCCGCCTGTCCGCTCGCCACATCATGCCGACGCCACGCCATGTCACGACACACATACACACACACATACACACACACACACAACGCTAAACCCCACTTTGCACCAATCAGCCACCAAGAACGCGCCTAGCGCGAAAAAAAGATGACTGTGGCCGCGGCCTAGTGCCCCTTGCATGGCTGGCTACCGTTTGTTTGGTTCACCTAGTGAGTGTGGTTACCTAGAAGTAAATAGCGAGCCAAGAGGCAGTAGAGCAGCAGGACGCGGAGAGAGGAGAGGCATCCAACGACAACGTAACGGAGAGGAGAGGGTGCGCGCAGCCAGCCAGTCAGTCAGCCAGCCAGCCAGCTAGCCAGGACGCTCTTCCCCGCCCTCTCCCCGAGTCGTCTCAGAACGTCTGCCGGCATTCATCCGCCACGCGTTAAATCAGGATGACTCAAATCGTACGGGTAACACAGAAAGCGGTGTACGGCAAAATTGTACAACACACAAAAACACACACACAAGAGGCATCCTGGTGCTGCCGCGCTTGACTGCCCCGGGGTCGACCGAGACATCCTGACAGCGACACACACCCTCCGCCCATTACGGCTTCCTCAGCCCCGACTGACGGTTATTGTCTTCAATAGAAATAGCATCGCATCGCTAGAAGTAAGGAAAAACATGCGTATATGTATATTCGCACATACATACATACTCATCACTCGTCACTCGCGGCTCGTCTGCCTTGCCGTGCGAAATGATGCTATGCTGGCATGCCATGACGCATGGACAAACACAAATACGTACATACATACACAGACACACACACGCTCGCTCTCTCAAGCTTTGAGGGCGGGCGATTGCAGGCAGGTTCCACCACGAGTACAAGTCACTGCTGGGTCCTTCCTCCTGCGGTGTCATCGACACACGACGCAAAAGAAATGAGAAAAAACAAGCGCAACAATCGGCTTTAGATCCGTCCAACCAAAATGCGATTTCCTGAAGGCCTGTCTATGTGTCGTGTGCTGGAGGCGCCAATCCTCGGTTAGTACCAAGATCTGTCGGAGCCGCGTGCCGAGTAGCATCCTGTAGCGCGCTGTCGTCGTCCTTGTTTTGCCGCCATCCTTGCTGCCGTCATTGCTATCGTTAGCTAATGCTGCAGCTACTGCTGCTGCAACAGTTACTGCTGCTGCAACAGCTACTGCTGTTGTTGGTAATGTCTACAAAGAAGTCCGACGGCTGTCCGAGTACCTGAAGACACACCCGTGATAAGACATACATACATACATAACATACGTACGTACGTACATAAGGCACATGGAAGGACCTTTGCCTAAAGGAAAACGACGTGACCACCCAAACACACAGAGACCCAAGACGATGACAACGACGACGACGACGACGACATCGGCGTGGTGTGGAAAGAACCGCTACCGGAGGTCATCCTCCGCAAGAAAGGAGGTGGAGGAGATGGAAAGAGAAGCGTAATAAGGGAGACAGTGGCCTTCCACACGCTGGACAGATAGCTACAGGCAACTCATCAAATCTCACGCTTCCGCTCAAACGGTTCGCATAGCTGCTGTACATGCGTTTTCCTGTATGTATGTCGACCCACATGACGTCCCGACGCAATGTGTACGACGCGGATTGATATCCGTACGGCAGCTGTACACCCGCGCATGCAGCATCACGCATATGACCATATTCAACACATGCGCCGCGTCAGGGCGAGGGTTCGTTCAGCCCTGGGATATCGTGATATGATATTAGGGTTGGCCTATTATAGAAGAAAAAAACACGCACACGCACACGCACACATATGTGGCTAAACAGTATGGCCATGGATACCCCACATCTTGTACGGACTAGGCCTGTACCGCAAAAGCCGGCTGGGTGTGTGACACCCAGTTGAGCCCAGGTACGGCAAAAGGCAAATATTCTTGAAAACCAAACCATGTGCCCACTAGTCGAAAACCCACTGAAAAACAATAAAGCAGCCAACCAAAGTAAAAAAAGGATATAATAATTGGCTTGTTGATTTCTAATGATGGATTGATTAGCCGATGAGTATCTGTGGTCGTGCGCGCGCGCGCATGAAAGAGAGTGTGTGTGTGTGTGTGTGTGTGTGTGTGTGTGTGTGCGTGCGTGCGTGTGTGTGTGTGTGTGTGTGTGTGTGTGTGAGAGAGAGAGAGAGAGAGAGAGAGAGAGAGAGAGAGAGAGAGAGAGAGAGAGAGACTGCCTCTGCTAGCCTTTTCCTTCCATTTCCCCCTTCTAACCGATAACGCTCCAAGACGCATTCAACCTCAACCTCAGAATCCAAGAAGTCAATGATTCAATAAAACCCTAATCCAACAAGGACGATCCAGTCGAGCTGTCCGCCTGTGTCGGCGTATTGCCGTACGTGGGCTCCCATTGAACAGGAGAAAAATCAGTCGAAACCATTCTCATTCAGCTCCCTTTGCCATCCGGGGTGTGTTGTGACGCCGTACCATGGGGCTGCCCCCTACCGTAGCGGGCCGTCACCCTCGTCAGTGACCTTGGGAATACACCGTTTTCTGCAGCTGGCTCTGAACGCACACTTTTATGCCTCACGTCTCTTAAAAGGCCATAAAAGGTCGATACACAGTCTAGAAAGAAAGCCAAGCATTTCACCACACAGCGAGAGAGCAACGGGCACCAGCAAAAGCGCGCGCGCGCTCTCAGGTAACCCCAAGACGATCGCAGCTATTTTCTGGTACCGTACTACTACCAGCGGAAAAAACATAAAAGAGAGCCCGAAAAAGAAAAGCTCACCTCGCGTAAAACGTTTTGTGCCTTTCTCATCCACGGAAAAAGGAGCTTCAAGCCAAGCATCAGGCGGCTGCTTTAAGGGTGGGGCTTTTAAGTCAAGGCAATCTCTTTCTTCCCTCTACCACTCCACAGTCGTGCAACGGCATCATCCCTTGATGATGATGGTGATGGATAAATTGAATCATCATCTCCCAATTTCCTCGTCTCTTTTTTTGTCAAAACCTTGTCCAAAACCTTGTCCAACAGCACGCGGGCCCTGCGGCCGGGCCAGCCATCCCCCAACACCCCCAAACGACCCCCCCCAACCCCCCCAGCGCCCTTTAGTAGGCACATCACAATGAGCTTCATTCACCAACTGCTGCCGTACGGAATCCCGCCGTTGCGCCTAAAACAGGAATCCCGCCGTTGCGCCAACCAACACCTGCGGCGTCCCTGGAAGAGCGAGGGGGCCCACTCACTGCAGTGCGGTCTCCACCAACACAAGGAGCCGCGGGGCTGGAGGGAGGGTGATCAGAGTAATTGATAAAAAAACACGGAGTCCAAAAAACATTTGGACTCCGAATGAAAAGGACCCAAAACGGACCCAAAACGGAAAATGGCCTCCGTGGGAAGCCGGCCGTACCTAACGGATTTTAACAGAAAAACAACCACCACACGCGTCGTCCTTCGCTTCCTTTGTGCTTGCTCTTGCTCTTGCTTTTCGTCTTCGCAGAAAGTGAAATCCTCTTCAGCGCCGCCTCCTCACCGCTGTAATCGCCACCACCGCACTGCACCGGCGCAAAGGAGCATTTGAATAAGGCCCGCACCCCCTTCCCCCACCTCCTGCGGTCCGGGTCCCCCCATTCTCTCTCTCTCTCTCTCTCTCTCTCTCTCTCTCCCAAACACAGTTTGTTCGCGAAGATAACCGGTCCATCGAAACCTTCTTCTCCTCCTCCTCCACTTCTTCCTCATTTTATATTTGGCACGTGAGCACGACTCCGGAGATCATCCGGAGCATCAAAAGAAACACAAGGCCAGGATAACGTTGCCCCTGTGTCGGCAAGTCACACGAAACCCGCAGGCTCCACCCCAAAGAGGACAATAAAGAGGATCACGGCACAAATAATGATATAATAAAGAGTTAAGGAGAAAACCCGGAGAGAAAAGCAGGCGGGGCACGCTCTTCCCTTCCCTTCTTCACAGTCTCTTCACAGGCCGCTGCTGGAGGGAAGAGCAGCACGTCCCCCCCCCACCCCCCCAACCCCCCCCGAAAGCTTAGGAACATCCTCAGGAACTTCAAAACCCCAGAAAACATCTACGACCCCATCCGAGAAATAAACACGCATCCGACTCGTCTTCAATCTCCTTCGCAGGAAGCAGGAGGCGAGGAGGAAAGGCCTCCAGGCATATCCCCGGTGGCGACATAGGTGCCCTTCGCCACTACAGCGCCACCGCTTATTTCCTTGCCACCAAGCGTCCACCATTATCGACATCCACTTGAACATTTCTCAAGCTAACTCTACAGTTTCATCGAAAGATTGTACCACGTCGCTCGACACTACGGAGCCCGCTTTGGTATGAAGTTATTCGTGTACCGTTTGCCATCGGCATCTCCCTCATCGCGGCTCCGCGAAGATCATTAAAACACACGTGCCGTACGAGCCATGACCTCTCGTGTAGTCGGGGCCTCCCCCGCCCGCTTTCAAAATCTTCCCTGCACTCCGTGATGTGATGGTTTTGTTTAGGTGTCGTACTTCGCCACGCGATCTCGTCCAGGGCGGCCCGGAAGAAAGGCTACATACAGCCATCGCAGGTTGGCGACGGCGGGGATGGCGGCGGTGTCCAAATTGTCGTACTATTGGTGGGGGCTTCACGGTAATGGTGCTAGCGCTGGTAATGCTGTTGCCATGGCGCATGCCGTTGCTGTTGATGTTGTTGTGGAAAGAGTTGCTGGCGGCTTTGGTGATGGTGATAATGATGGAAGCACTGCTGCTGCTGCTCCTGCTGCTGCTGCGAGCACGTACGGAAAGCTGACGGCGACGTTGCCGGGGAGGCAGTACAAATGGCCGTTGCAGACGACGACATTGGCGGCGGCTGCGGCTGAAAAATGCCGCACCGTGAGCCCCCTGCCGGCTCCACCGCCGGGTCCGCCGCCGCTGGCCGTGATCGGCTTGTGACGCCGACGCTGCACTCTCCGACGGAAGCGGGGAGGGGGGCCTGTCCGTACGAAGTCCAAGGCGCCGGCGCTGACGGGGGCGGCGACGCCGCGGCGCATGGTGCACCTGCCAGACAACACATCTGGCGTGCCAGGACCGGTCTCCCAGATGACGCGTACGACGGCATTGACAATGACGATGGCATCATCCCATCCGCCGCCGTACTGGCGGCAGCGTTGATGGCCTGCGGCACTGAGCAGCGGCGTTCACCGCTGCCGCCGCCGCTGCAAGTGGTCAGTGGCATGCAGCACGGAGGGTTGCCGTACGTGTACGACATGCTTGTGCTGCCATGAGGCAGATAATGGGGATTGTGGGGGTAGTAGGGATGGTGGTTGGGTTCAGTTGGGGCACCATTTCGGGATGATGGCGGCGGCGCCGGGACCTTCTCCGTCAGTGGTGTACGGAGCCGGATATCGTCGTACAGTTGGGTCTGTGGTGGATGCGTGTGATTCCATCTGGACGAGGAATGCGCCGCACGTGCGAACGACGAAACCGAATGCTGCTGCTGCGGCGGCGGCGGCGGCGGCGGCCGCGGCGGCTCTCCCGCATGTGCCGTCGAGGTGATTTCTCCGAGCGAGAAGGAAAGAGAGCGCCGCGCACCTTGCCCTCGCGGCGGCTGCGGCGGTGACGGCAACATCAGTCCTGGCTGAGGGCCTAGCACCGGAGAACGCAAAGAAGTACTGCAATTGGGATCATACGCGCACTCCCGTACTGCCGTACACGAGCTAGGAGCTGAGCCACCCTGTCTGGGACCCTCCCAGCCACGCCGCGCCGCTGCGGCAGGATCGCAACAAGGCAGGGAGCAGTGGGACGAGGTCCAAGCTGGCGGCGACGGCGACAGCGGGGTTGGCGGTGGCGGCGGCGCCGCCGTGGCCGTCAGCGATGGATTACAGCACGGCAGAGTACATCGTGGCACCATCGGCGCCCCTGTGCCGTACGGCTTGCCGAGGGACGTGTGCGGTGATGGCGCAGATGTGTACGGTTGCGAAGGGTGAGATGACGGCGGCGGCGGCGGCGGCGGCGAGGAGACCGATGGGCTCGCAGATGCAGGAGGGGCCTGGGAGGGGTCGGAATAAGGCCCAAACGATAATGTACGGCAGCAGGCAGGGCAAGTGCATCCCAGGGGACGATTTTGAGAGATGGGAGTCCATGCCGGAAACTCATTTTTGGGGGCCGACGGCGGCGGCGGCAGCGGCGGCGGCGGCCTTCCAGCAGTCCGCTCCGGTGGTCGAACCGGTGGCCGCGCCGCAACTTGCGCCAGACCGACGCAGCACGGCTGCTGCTGTACAGTTTGAGCGCCATTCAAGTACGGTGGAGACACGTACGGCAATGATGATGGCGGCGGCAACACGCAGGCAGCGGTGGGCGTTGACCCGGTCAATCTGTCCCCCGGCGGCGGCAGCGGCGTCCCCAGGGGCGATGGCGGAGGAGCGCCGCCAGCAGACGACATGCTCGTGGCGGCGGCGGCAGCTGCGGCGGCGGCGGCAGCTGCGGCGGCGGCGCCGCTGCCGCCACCGCTGCTTCGGG
>NW_003307574.1:380802-402211 GCF_000143455.1 Volvox carteri f. nagariensis
ACGCCGCCGCTGCTGCTGGCCCTAGCTGCGGCAATGGATGGGCCGCTGCCGCCGTCGCCGCAGCTGCCGCCGCCGGTCTCGCCGGGCTGCTTGGCGCCGTCCACCTCCATACAGCTAAACCCCTTCTCCACTCGCCGCAAGCCAAAGTGCAGCTCCCCGCTGCCGCGGCGCATACCCCTGTTGTTATGCTTGCCACAAACGCCGCCGCCACAGCTGTTGTCGCCGCCGCAGCTAACGCCACCGCAACTAGCGGCACCCGACGGCGACATCGCCACGGCCGCCGCTGCCAATGGACTGGACGAGTCTTGACCGCATCCACAGCCACAGCACTTCCTGGGTATCGTCGATGTGATGGAGTGGCGACGTTCCATAAGAGCGCAACAACGCGGCGGCGCCGGCGACGGCGGCGGTGGCGAGATCCATGCAGTACGGCAGCACCAGCAGGCATGGCAGGTCAAGCACGGCCTTTGCTGTTGCTGCTTCTGGAAGTTCTGCTGGCCCGCAATGGAGGTTGCGGAGGCTTGGACACCGCCGCTGCCGCTGCCGCCGCCGCCGCCGCTAGCGCAGGTCCGGTTGCCGCAGGCGCCACGGCCATAGGGGTGGTACCGCTGAGCCGCCCGCCATCGGCTACGATCAAGTCCCTCATATTCCGCATAGCTGCCACCGCCGCAGCTACAGCCGCCGGTGCAGCCGAAGTAGTCGCCGCATGCAGAGGCTGTAGCGGCGGCGGCGCCGCTGCCGCCGCCGCCGTCACCGCAGTCAGCGACAGCGCCGCCGCCCATATCCACAGCGTTCAACGCCGCCGCCGTGTGCTGACACCGGTGGTGATGCTGGCACTGGTGGATTTGATGCAGGGGATTTTGTTGATGCGAGGGGCTACTGCCAAAATGCGACACCACAGTGGCTGTAGCAGCTGGCAGCTGTAGCAACGGCAACCTGCATTGGGGGTAGCCAGGTGGTAGCAAGCCCATCGCCTCGAGGTCCGGCGGAGGTTGGCCTAGCATGGCTGCGGCGGCGATGGCGGCGGCGGCGCGGGCGAGCTGTCGGGCATGGACACTCGGCGGCGGCGGCGACGAAGGCGGCGACGGCGGCGGCGCAAACGCCGTCGGCACCATTGGCGCTGCCGGCGTGTCACAGCAGGGTCCACGGAGGGATGGCGGCGGCGGTCGTCGCAGCGAGGACTGATCAACCACGACAGGGGCGACCCTGCTGCCGCCGTCGCTTAAGTCGGCGGCAGCGCCGCCTCCACCGCCGCTGCCGCCGCCGCAGTTGCTTGACTGAGATAACGCCGTCACTAGCTCGCGCGGGTGGGTGTCGTACGCCGCTGTCGCTGCCGCCGGCCTCACCACCAGTAGTGTCGGCACGCTCGCTGCCATAGTCATTACTACGGATCCTGCACCGCTACCTCGACTTGGAAGCATTGACAGCGCCTCCGCCGCCGGTGCTATCGTACCCGTCTCCGCACAGCTGCTATAGCACCCGCCGACGCCGTCGTCGGTGCCCGGCGGCGTTGCCGCCATGGCGACCGATGCCGTTGCGGACGAACAGGCTCCTGGCGTCGGGAAGGCGCTTTGGAACGCAGGCGCTGATGACGTGCCACCTCCACTGTACGGCAAGACAGATGTATGACAACCCATCTGACTTGCTGCAACTCCGTTAGTAGTTAGGGCTGGTACGGCTGCCGAGCCGGGCGGCGCATGAGGGGGCCCCGAGCAGAGCAATGGGGTATTGCTGTGCCAGTGCGCGGGGGGAGAACAGGCGGGCGCTCCGGCGCAGTCCTGCCAGGCTGACGGCTGCGGCGGTGGCAGCGGCGGCTGCAATGAGGTGGTGGCTGCAGGAGTGAGGGAGGCGGACGAGCCGTTTTGGGCGAGGAAAGGTGGCGCAGGTGCGGTAGTGCCGCCGCCGCTGGCTACAGCTTCGGAAGGTTGTGCAGGTTTTTTGGTTTCGGACGCGCTGGCGGGGGAGGGCCGCGGCCCTGGCGGCGGCATTACGACTGGGACAGCGTGCCGTATTTGGTGCTGAAGTTGTTCTAGTTGTAGTTGTTGAAGTGATGGTGGTTGACTTGGTTCTGGCGGTGGTGCTGGTTGCGGTGGTTGTGGTTGTGGTTGTGATAGTGGCTGTGTTTCCCATGGTGCCTGGGGTGCGGCGCCGTTCGCTGCGCTGGGGCTGCTGACAAATTGAAGGCTTGATCCGGGGCTGCTTGGTGACGATTCCGGGACCGGCGCGCTGTAGATGGCGTCCCAGTCGACGGCATTGAGGTCCATGTCGTTACTCGCAGTTGGCCCCAGCGCGGAGAGCTGTACAGCAGGTTGGTACAGTCCAGAAACCCCATAACCATGCAACTTCTCCGTTCCAATCAGCGCACCGTCCCACCCCGCATCGCTGTCTAGGAAGCCATCAAGGACACTGAACGTTTCACCTTCCGAAATCGTGTTTCCAAAGAGAGGTCCGATTTCCATGGCTAATTGATGAATGTTTATACTTTCTTAAGGTTCACGCTTGCGCTGAGGATTTGGGCTCGGGCATTTTGGCAACCTCACGTAGTCAAATGCGCGACAGCGTAGGACAAAAGCCGCTACCGATGAATGTCCAATGAACGATCATCAACACCTGTGGTTTTGGGCAACACGTAATGGGTTGATATTCCCAGCCAAACAAACGAGGACAGGATGCGAACTTTACCAATGGGCCGGCGGCGAAACGTGGTAATTATGGCGGATATCTTTAGTCAGAGCCAACAACACCACTAGAAATAGCCATCGACGTACGTGCCGTGGCTGATTGCAGCTACAGGGGTCCTTGAATACTGCTTCGCCCCCCACCCCCGCGACTCACACAAGGACTCCATGTTGAGTATTTTGCAGAGAAAAATAAACAGCTTGTAGGTATATCGTGAAAGAGATGATGACCTAATTACTCCACCTAAGCACAGAACCGAACCTATCCTGCGCACAGGCGATGCACCTGAAGTTTCTGGTATCGAGTCGTAATAAATTACAAGGCAAGACATGTATTACAGTTATCGAGAGGGTGCGATGGCACAAGGGAGGCGCGGAATGGCCAAGAGTCTTGCTTGTGTTATGGCGGGCTGCAAGAACGAAAACACCCGTACATTACTAAACATCTTTGCCAAAATTGGTTAAACTCATCGTGTCTCTAAGAATACTCCATCATCTCTGGGGATTGGTATGCAAATCTGCCCCATGCTTATGTTCCAATTCCCTGCTATGTAGGAAACCTCGCAGGCAACTAGCTCTGCAGGAGGCGAGCCCACAAACCGCTTTCTGGCACCGGCTCACACATTATGAAAACCCACTCCTGAATGAGCTTGATGTAATAGCAGAGAGGCCCAAGAAGGAGATCTGTGATTTTTGCCTCCAAATGACTTCAGAAAATCAGGAAGTGCTGCCAGCAAAGAACCATCACTATGTATTTCTCAGCGGAGCAATATCTGGGGTGAGGGCCCGATTCCAACCGATAAGGGGAAACCCTTGTGGTTAGTCGGTCAATACCATGCTCAAACGAGTACATTGAAGCTGCGGGCTGCTAAAATTCTGGTTACACTTACATCCTTGTAGATTGTCGAGGGCCTCAGCATTCAGCCGCTCGAGCTTCTCAAGACACGGTGCGCTCAAGTCGGAGCGGATTGGCTTAGCAGCTCCAGCCGCACCACGCGTCCGCTACACAGAACATATGAAAGCGCTGATGAGCTGGAACACTAAGGCCGATGATGCCGTTGGCCAGCCACTACCGCCACCACTTCCTTTACCGCCACCATCATACCCAGTACGCGACCATGAGCAGCAGTGCACTCGCGGAATCCCTCCCTCCCAAAACAGGCGACGCCCCTTCGAATGCGTGCTTGAAGCGTGCTTTCCTTCCCTCCTTCCCTCCCTTGCCTTCCCCCTCTCGCCTAATCCCACCTTACAATTGTCATCATTATTAGGTTCATCACTCATGACATCTACCAGCCTGCCCTGAGCACCACCACCTTCACTGGATCGACTTAAATTGCTCCTCCACTTCCACTTCACCTGTCGGCGGTTAATACTTTGGATGTCGAGGGATCCAAAGTATTGCAATGCCTTAACGCCCAACATTCCCTTTCCCGCGCACCCAAATCATCATATTCCAACCTATATGTCACCACTGCACTGCGCACCTGTCAGTCTGTCTGTCTGTCTGTCTGCCGGTTTGATTTGGGTCAGACTATTCTGTCCCTGTCTTTCCCCCACCACTCATATCCTATTGTGCTGGGGTCATTTAGGGGGGCTTCCCGCACCTTTTGGTGCGTTCATATATCCCCCCCTGCACATATACATACATACATACATACATACATAGATACACATGCACACACGTGCTCGTTAACGCTATTCCACGTGGCGCACTGTGCGCGGCGTTTCTCGCAGTTTTCAGATCAACCCCGGCCAGCCTTTGCGGCTGCTGCCTACCGTGCGGGAAGTCCTACGGGAGGGCGGTGTACTGCAATTCTACCGGGGGGGCTTGCCGGAGATCGTAGGTGTGTATGTATGTATGTATGTATGTGTGGTCGGGCTATGTTGGGAACGCGAGAAGGGGGATACGGGGACAGTGTCGGAGATACGCGCAAAGAGATGCCGGGTTTACCGTATTCACTTCCTCTAGCCATACATACATATATACACAAGGCAGAGGTTAAGGCCTGACTTCTGCTCCCGGCCGACCTGGGGTTGAAATCCGCCTTCCGGCTCCTCGGGTGTTTGAGGAGTGTTGAAATGGGAGGTGGCCCCCCATCATATGGACGATGTAGGACGTGATAATATCAACTTGCGAGCTGACCAGGAACTAAGTTGATGCGCCGATAATCCGCTAGATTTGGTTGGATGCTGGTGGTGAGTTGCCGAACCCAACGAATACATTGTGAAGTCGGATGGGGTGACGGATTAGGGTGCCCCTCTAGCAGGGGAGAGCAGGGACTGCCCCGGGAAAGGGGGCCGCTGGCGAAGTTAACCACCCTGTAACAACATACACACGTGCCACACTTAACCCATGCCAATCCCCACGTGCGCTCACGTCCTTCCCCATCTCTCCCATGCCGTACAGGTCTCATACCCCGTGCCACAGCCGCACTGTCCACTCTGGAGTTTAGTCAGCGACAGCTCCGTGCGGCGAATGGCGGAGTGCTAAGTCCCGGGGGGGCGTACCTGAGTGGCGCACTGAGTGGGGTTTCGGAGGGCCTGGCGTTTGCGCCTTTCCAGGTTATTAAGGTGAGTGTACGACATGCTTCAGGGGGAGTTAGGGACGGCCTGAGGTAAAACACATGGCGGGTTAGAGGAAAGGGGGGAAACCGGGGGAAGAAGGGCGGGAAAAGACGAACCACGAATGGGTGAAGCTGCTGCCAGGGCAAGAGTGCACCAGAAGAAGGGGGACGGGGGCAGCTATCTGTGGAATTGGGCAGGGTCGGGGCGGGGAGGTGATGCGATTTATCGGGGGGGTCAGGGCAGTGGGGTTTAAGGTGTGGGGGCTAAGGCTCGGGCTGTGGGGGTACTGCATTGGCTTCACGTAATCCTGATGGGAGGGGCGATAAGATGGGAGAGGGAGAGCTTTTGAATGGTCGCGTGCGTAAGGCCCGGTGGGTGATTGGGTGGGCGAGTGATCTTAACCAACAACTGCAACCACTCCTAACTACCTCCAACCACCACCTCCAGTTCACTATCATCATCATAGCCACCAGTAGCTATCAAAGGGTGCGAACGACGGGATGTGTAAGTGCTGCAGCATGGGAAACCATCCAAACAACCAACTAACAACCGTTTACTGCTCCTGGAGCGCTAGAAGCCATTTCCGTAGACCGAGTGACGCAACCGAATTCGCAGGTTCGGTTAATGGCTAAGGAGCATCTGAATCGTTACAAGAATAGTTGGGACTGCCTGGTCAAGGTACGGCAGCTGGTTAAGGGGTTGGGGGGGCGGGGGAGTATTCCGCGCGCGCTCGCGCACGTGTGTGTATGTGTGGCTGTGGGGTCCGGCGTGTATGTATGTTGTCACAGGGTGGTTAACTTCACCAGCGGCCCCCTTTCCCGGGACAATCCCTGCTCTCCCCTGCTAGAGGGGCACCCTAATCCGTCACCCCATCCGACTTCAGAATGTTTTCGTTGGGTTCGGCAACTCACCACCAGCATCCAACCAAATCTAACGGATCAACGGCGCATCAACTTAGTTCCTGGTTAGCTCGCAAGTTGATTTTATCACGTCCTACATCGTCCATATGATGGGGGGCCACCTCCCATTTCAACTCTCCTCAAACACCCGAGGAGCCGGCAGGCGGATTTGAACCCCAGGTCGGCCGGGAGCAGAAGTCAGGCGCCTGCCTTATGTTTATGGCATGTATGTTTGCTAAGAATCCCAGGAGGAAGATGTGCGTGTGTGTGTGTCTTTCACAGTGGTGGGATAGGATGGATTTCCAGGACCAGTTTGTGCCGCGACTTGTATGTATGTATGTATGTATGTATGTATGTATGTATGTATGTATGTATGTACGTATGTATGTATGTATGTATGTATGTATGTATGTATGTATGTATTTGGGTATGCGTGTTAGTGTGCGATGTGCGCGGGGGAAGCGTCGACAACCGCACCTTCACCAACCAGTCCTCCCCTCCCCTCCTCTCACACACCTCCTCGGACCCGTCTCCCTGCTCAAACACGTCCACACAATCCGGAACCCAAAACCTTAATGTACGGCAGGTTGTACGACAAGAAGGCGTCTTGGCCCTGACCACGGGCCTGGGCCCTACGCTGTGGCGCAATTGTGTTTGGAACTCGTTATACTACGGCACCATGCACCAGCTCGACCACCCTAGCGAGGGGCTGGGGCTGCTGCCGCCCCTGGAGAACCCTGTGTTGCGGGGGGCACGGTAGAGTGGGGGGCCCGGGGAGGGGAGGGGAGAAACATTTGGCCATGAAAGGACTTGTGTGTGCTTGTGTTTTTTTGGGGGGTTGTTGGGGGAAAAAGTGGGGCTGAGAGATACGGTACGACACCCCGGGCACAAACGAAGATGTGAATGATGCATGTGCAGCACCCGTACAACCATTACCACCAGCACAACACTTGACTCCTTCAAAATGCCCCCTCACCCCCAATACCCTGAAATACACACACATACACGCATACACACCACCTCGGCGGGGTGTCCTTCCGACGACCAAGCTTACTAGTCCTGGCCCCGCTGTACAGGACCATCCTTGTGGGTACGGCAGTTGGGGTGATGGCCACTTGCTTCAATGCGCCGTTTGGTGGGTCCTGTCCACGTGAAATGATATGTGAAATGTAGTGAACTGGAATGAAACAAAGTCAAGTGGGGTTGAGTAGCATGACCGGAATTGCCGTCTCCGTCGTTGTCGTTGCCGTCGTCATCACCATCATCTTCTTCTTCTTCTTCGCACTGCTCAAGGCTTGGCATATAATCCCCCACTTTGGGCGGGAGCAGGCGAACAGGGGCGCCCTTCCTCTCAAATCCCGACCCAGCAGCTTACATCCCACAGCAGCGCCACACAGCAGCACCACACCCTCATCTTGCTGTTGCTGTTCGTCCCGCAGATGTGCTCAAGAGCCGGTTTCAGGCCCTCCTCCCCGCCGAGCGCCTCGCCCGGGGCTACCGCTTCACACTGCCCTCCCTGGTGGCCATAGCCGCTGCCGAGGGACCCCGGGCACTGTACAAGGGCTTCGTGCCCAAGGCTCTGAGACTGGGTATTGGACAGACCATCGGGTTAATGGTTTTTCAGAAGAGTTTGGAGACGTTTGGGGCGATGGAGGGGGGGGGTGTAGAGGGGGGAAGGTGAGGGGAGAGGGGGAGGGTAAGAAAACGTGAGCCTGTTAGGGAGACGAGACAGACAAACGGACAGCGAGACAGTCGGATGGAGAGTGTGTTTGTCGACACTGTTGAGGGGGGGGTGTGGTGTGGTTGAATATATTGGCCCTACTAGTAAAGGGGTGCACTGGGGGCTGGGGCAGAGGTTGAGCTGCCTGTCTGTGTTGGATTTTGTTGCGGCCAGCTTTGGTTGCGTTCTGGTCGGTTGTGTTGTGTTGCGCTGCGTTGCTTTGAAGGTGGGTGATGGAAGGGGTGTAATATTGGGCTGTATTAGAACACCACCACCGGGTAGAAACCCTGAGAATAGAACGGACTGCAGAGTGTCGTGTGGAGTGTATGTATGTATGTATGTATGTATGTGTATGCGCGGCAGAGGGCGAGCGAGGCGCGCGGAGATTGGATAGAGAGGAGGAAATGAGAGACCAAGGCCGGTTTGAAGGGGGCGGGAAAAGTGTACAGCAGGCAGTTCAGTTGAAGCTCAGGGCGATGTACGGACCGTGTGCGAGGTGGAGAGAAGCGGATGGTTGTGGGGGGGATGGGGGGGATGGGGGCCCCGCTCCTGAGGGACACGGTGGGTTGGCGGACGGCCGGCGGGGCTGTGTGGGCCGTGTTTGGAACGACGGGGGGGATTGCGACCGATAGCAGCTGCTACAGTCCTCCTTTTTTTCCCTCGGCCCCCGATTTTTGTCAGTCGCAAATTTGGTTCAAAAAAAGGGAAAAAACGGAGCGCGAAAGAACTGGGTCAGGGCACCCTGTGCCACGGCTTGCTGGATCCATGATAAAGATAGTCATGGTTACGCTTGCGCAGACGAAATGGCGTTTTGCTGAAAGTGTTGGTTGCAGGTATTGTACGATGGCACCAGGTACGACAACATCGTGTTTGTATGCACCTGCACGCACGGCTTTGGGGTGTGTGTTTTACTAGGGTCCTGAACGGAGTGGTTAACCTGATTTCAGCTTGTTGGTGTGCGGCAAGGACATGCAGCGATCCACGACGAGCGAGTTGTTGCTTTCGCGCAGTTGCGAAGAAAACAAAAAATCGGATTCTTCTTGCAGTAGCGCGTAGATTAAAAGCGAATGCTCGGAATGAGTAACATTTTGGAAAGAATTTTACAAACGATACTCGCAATGATCAAACATAATAGTTGGGTCCTCGAAAACAATCGTAGACCTAAGCGATTCCGAACCGGTAAACGGTCCCGACCAGGTAAAAGACTCCACCAGGAACTTATGGATAATAAAGTTTTCAGCTTTCAAATGGAGCTTTGTTGTATGGGTGAAACTTTAAACTTGACCGGCGGAGCTTACCACGCGGCTTTCGGCTTACAGCCGGCCGCCGGGTCCAGGCAAAAAAAGATGTTTAAATACAACATTATTCCATGATTCTATGTTGATCATATGCATAATGGTGCAGCGCCGTTCCTACATAGTTGGTGGATTGACTTGTCAGAAGAGTTACGAAGCTGGTACGACAATGTAGGAGGCAGGGCAGAGCAGCAAAGTGCTTTTATTCGTGGCGCGCTGGCAATCAATACCAGGTGCTCCATCTTCTGCAAGCCAATAAATCCGCGTCTCGAACAAACTTTCGCCTGGTTCCCTGGAAACCATATCTGCTAAACGGTCTGGAGAGAAATCACCTGGGCCTGGCCACGAGAATCGGCATTGTTTGTCAAGTTTTGAACTGGTTTGGATGCCTTCAGTTTCCTATTGCGTGCACGTGGACGTCAACACCTGACGGCTACAACAACTTGCCCTGTACAGATGTTGAACCCGCAACAACCATTTCTCGGTTTATGTGGTTAGAGCAGTTGCCCTTTGCAACACCAATTTAGGATGGCCTGGTTATGACTGGACATCTGGCAGTAATTTGATTCATAGAAATGTGAATCACTGGCACCCGAGTTAGCGAGCCACGCACAGGCTTCGAAATTGAGTGGGTAATGAGGGCCATTGTATTTACAGCCATTTTATTGGAGATACTGATCATTCTTACTTCGCCAATAGCGTCGCTACAGCAACTGGCGTGGAACAGTGCCCTACTTCGGAGCCCTCTTGCTAATGCGACGACGACCAGGCAAGAGGGGCATCTCTGGCAGGACCTTCAGCTTATATCAGAGGTGCCCTGTCGGACCCATTTGATGAATGTAGCCGAGCTGCGCTTTGGAGCTGCAGAAATATGTAAGGAATTGCTCACGCGATTTCCCGCGCTAAACGAGAGTAGTCTTGAAGAATGGCTACATGCATCCATCAGCTTTTTGGCTGCGCACGCCGTGCGGAACTATTCAGTATTACTGCCCACGAACGAATCTGTGAGCCTGCCATCGGCGCAGCTAAGCGGCTTGCCTATGGTTAGGAGGTCGCTATTGGCTCAATTGGTCAAAGCATGGCTGACAGGACTGAATCGACAGATGCCTGCACGGCTGGAGCCTTTGGTTGCTCAGCTGATCTCTTTGGTGAGCTGGTGACTTGCCATCTGCACCCCACGGAACACCGGAGCAGCTGTGAAAGTTCGCCGGCTCAGCTGCTACGTGTAGATTGCTTTCTGTGGCCGACAGAAGCAAGCGTAACCCAAAGTTGCCATGTCCCGCTCCCCAATTGCTTCTACTCGTGTATGTTAGGTCACCGAGACGGATCTGCGTCCGTAGAGACACACTCGCACATTCTGAAAGACATTCTGAAACAAGCTTTCTTTCGCCGGCGCAACCACACTGAGATCACGCGAAAAACTTTGTTCCCTTGCAAAAGAACACATGAAGTACTTTTTGTTCTTTTTCCATTCAAGGGTGGATTATGGTTGTGACGGATGGCTGCGAGGTGAAGGACGCAGCCTGCTCTGGGCTCTGGGTTACAACCCGCATTCATCACATTTTGGCTTCGCATCTGACTCGGCTCGTGTGTTTTATCGACACGCTTTGCGTGGTGCCCTCCCAAATCCTTTATATCATCGTAGATGTACGGCATTCACAAGGACTCTGTCGTACACCGTGGCGTACTGCAGTACCACCACATCTCCAAGTCCGGTGGCACGGCCTGGAACGAGGCAGCCTGTGAGTAGTATGCTGAATTGATGGCCCCTGTTTGTATGTATGTTGTTACAGGGTGGTTAACTTCGCCAGCGGCCCCTTTCCCGGGCAGTCCCTGCTCTCCCCTGCTAGAGGGGCACCCTAATCCGTCACCCCATCCGACTTCAGAATGTATTCGTTGGGTTCGGCAACTCACCACCAGCATCCAACCAAATCTAGCGGATCAGCGGCGCCTCAACTTAGTTCCTGGTCAGCTCGCAAGTTGATATTATCACGTCCTACATCGTCCATATGATGGGGGGCCACCTCCCATTTCAACACTCCTCAAACACCCGAGGAGCCGGCAGGCGGATTTGAACCCCGGGTCGGCCAGGAGCAGAAGTCAGGCCTTAACCTCTGCCAGCCGCCTGTTTGTATGTATGTTTGTATGTATGTATGTAGGTAGGTATGTAGGTAGGTATGTACATGTGTATGTATACGAGTGTGTTTTTGTCGGTGCTTGGACGTGTTTCACCTTCCCCTCCAACCCCCTCCAACCCCCTCCAACCCTACTGGCAATAGTATTGGAACTCTGGCTGATTGCCGGGCAAACGCCGTACCCCCAGTTATTAGTAAACCAAACGACAACGCGTCAACCACTTTATTAAACTCCTCACAAAATCTGCTCCTTTTTCAATCTCCTTTTTCAAACTTTCCAACCCTTTCCAACCCCCTTCCAACGGCTCTCCCCACGGGCACCACTGGCCTCATTCGCACCCTTCCCACACAAAATACTATCATACACAGCGCTTACATACATACATACATACATACATACATATATGTACTGATTAGTTGGTGTTTTTTTTGCATCTTGCAGTCCATTTTTGATTCACCGCCTCCCTCCCCCCTTTCCCCCGTCTTCCCCCCCACCACACACACACACAGCCGCCAACGGCTGTGTGGTCCCAAAGACACTCGGCAACCACGTGCGCGGATTCGGTGACGAATGCCGTTGGGTGGACCCGCGCATGTATCGGAACCTGTCCGGCAGCACCCGACTCGTACTGTAAGAGGGGGTCGGGGTTTGGGTGGGGGAGTTTTGTGAAGCATACGGGGGCTGGGGAGGTTGGGAAGCAAGTCAGACTGGGTTTTGGACCTTGAAACCCTCCCAACCCTCATCCCGAGGTCACGGTCGCCACGGACGCCTTTCGGTCAGTTCTACGTTTGTTACTCTCTTGCCCTGGCAGCAGCTTCAATCGTGTGTGGTTCGTCTTTCCCACCCCACCCCACCCCGTTTTCCCCTCTTCCCCCAACCAAGCCCCCTCAACTCGAACTCCAACTCCCTGCCTCCCTCCCCCACCCAGTAACCCAAACTCCCTGCGCAGGCCCCTACTCCCACGCCCCACCTTTGCTGGTGTCGTTGTGCACTCACGTAACCCCACCCGTACTGCCTCTCTCCAATGCGATCTCATCTTCTCCCGCTTCCTTTTTTCCCGCCCCCTCACTCACTCACTCACTCCCCTCCCCCTCCCCTCCCCCCTCTGTCCACCCCGGTCAGATGGGCCCGATGGGGTCCGTTCCGGCGGCCCCGGGGGGCCCGCAACTGCTGGAGTCGACTAGCCCGGGTTGCGGGAGCGGGTTTGTCGTACTTCTCAAATGAATACTCGTTGCTGGGCCCCCAGCGGCGACATCAGCAGCAGCAGGAGGAGGAGGAGGAGGAGGGAGGAGGCGGAGGAGATGCGGATTCTGGATCGTTCCTAGGGGCACATAGCTGTCCTCAGTTTGTAAATGTGGTGACGTTGCGGTAAGGGAGGGGGAATGACTGACAGCGTGAAGGGTTTTGTGTGTATGTAGGTATGTACGTCTGCAGGTATGTATGTGTCGTGTACGTGCAATTAAACTAGTTTTTCTGTTGATTCGATAATTGCGCGGCCCCACGAACCCCTTCCCCCCCCACACACACACAAACACACCCCACACCTTCGATCCGTTTTGTCTCCTCCTGTTACTGCTACAACTGCTACTGCTACACCGCCATTACCACCATCTACTGCTACTGCCCCCTCACCACTACAAGACTGTGGTATATGTATATGATGTGTGAAACAGGGGGGTGTATCTTCGCCCGTGGCAGCTACCCTGCGAAACCCTGCCTTCCCCGGTATTTCGGGGCACCCTCATCCACTCACCCTGGTCAACTACTGGGTGGATCGCTCAGGTTCCGCACCCACCACCAGCATCCAACGGAATCTGCCGGGTCGACAGCGGCCCAACTCCATTCCTGGTCGACTCGTAGGTTTGCTTTATCCCAGGTCACCACGGTCCATCAACTAGGGGCGCAATACCTTCCACCATCGGAAGGACTTTTGACCCTAACGGGTATCGATCCCGGGATCTCCCCGGGGCAATGGTCGCGCCTTACCAGTGGCATATGTATATGTATGTCTGTATGTGTATGTATGTATGTATGTATGTTCATCTCCAGGCAGCCCCAGCGGCGACTGGAGTCCGCGCTGCGTTTCCTGCAAGTCTACATCCGCCGCTACTGGCAGGTGGATGACAGGGAGTACGGGTTGACACGGTTCCGGCAAGTGTTTTGTAACGCCAGCGCCGACCTGTGGCGGTCCCTGGCTCCCCCCGTGGCGGATAACTACATGACCCGGTACGGAAGGGGGGGCCAGGGGGAATATGTGATTGTGGTGGTGGTGATGGTGGTGGTACGGAAGTGTGTGTACGGGAGGGAAAGGTGTGGGGGGGGGGAAAAGGGGGACGGGCCGGAGAAGGGCCGCGGGGCCCAAGTGTCGTACCCGCGCAGCTTTCTTGTGCTGCTTCTCTCATTTCCGCATCGTCAAACAACAATACATACATACATACATGCATACATACATACGGCCCCGTTCCATCCTCCTTAACCCTCCGCAGATCCTTCCTGGATGAGGAGGGCTTCCACACAAACCCAGGGCAACTAAGTGTACGGCATTTGTCCGCTGCACGACAGCAGCTGGTGCAGTTTGACCTGGTCTTGGATCTGGACGCGGGGATGGCGGCAAATGACCAATTTGTACGACAGGGTTTGGGTTGGCCGGCGGCATGGTCCAAGGCGGTGAGTCGCCTCTTCCTCCGTCACCCCCGACGGCGCACACACACCATTTATTTCCGGGTTTGTTCTTGAGCGCGTGTGTTGGGTGGTCGTGTGCGTGTGATAGGGTTTGCGGCACGCCACTTCGGCGTCCGTCCGAACCCCCCTGCGTGCACACGCGCACGCGCATACACACCCGCACACCTTTCTGGGACTCTTCCCCCCCCCCCCCCGAGACTGGGCCCCCGCCCGCCATTCACCTGCAGAACCAAACCCTTAACGGCACCGTACTAGCCAAGTACCTTGGCCCGGACTGCGGTGTGCGACAACAAGTACTGCAGGAACTGCACATGGATCAAATGTACGACAGGCTGTTGTACAGGTGCGCGCGAGCTTGTGCAAAGGGGGTTACGGGGAAGGGGGAAATTGCTGTGTGTGTGTGGCGAGGAGGAGATGTTGGGGGGGGTTGGGGCGTTCCGCTCTTTCTCCCCCCCCTCTCCCCCCTTCCAGCCAATGATCTCTTATCACACTGGTCTCGTACGGCAGGTTGGTAGTTGGAACGTCAGTACGGCAATAGGTGACTCTTTGCTTCTTGCTCTTTGCATCCTTCTCCTCCCCGGCCCTGCCCTTACCCCCACCTCTCTTACACCTTCCCCCCCGTCGCACGTTTTCCCCGTCCCCCTTCCCTCTCTTCTCCCCCCTATAAACATACACACACATCCCCAGGTTTGGTCGTACCGTAAACCAGCTAGATGCCCTCTGGCTCCACTTCAGCGCGGAGCTGGGGCTACAGCCTGACACAACCCCCGGCGCACTGGACCCGGGGGCGGGGCCGGGGGAAATACGGTGAGACAAACACACACACACACATACACACTTGCGTGTTCGTGTGTCTCTGTATGTCTGTATGCATGTATCTACTGTATATCAAAAAAACATATATGCGTCTGAGGCAATACCGGCGATGCGATGATAAGAGCAAATTTAGCCCTCAACAACTTCCGTTTCGGAGAAGTTGGCGTTATTGTTGGTTTTGTTGGTTGTGTTGTTATTATTGGTGTTTTGCTGCTTTTGCTTCCTGACCGCATCCGGGTTCCGATGCGAGATTGATGGAGTGGCTTAGAGCCCCCCTCTCCCCCCTCTCCCCCCTCTCGCCGCATAAAGGTGTGGTATGTTGTGGAGGGGCAGCAACGGCAGTAGTCTCGGCCAGCAGCTTGCCGTACGGGGCCTGCTGCAACAGCCGCCGCCTCTGCCACCTCCACCACCACCTCAACATCACCGCGACGGGTGGAGCAGCAGTTGACGTTTTGAATCCTCTGACCGGACGGAAACATTACCCCCCGGGCGACACCGGAGGGGAAGGGGAGGAGGGGGTGTATGGAGGCCCGCACACTAAAGCTCATGCACACATACATACATACATGCATGCATGTATACATACATAGGCCCCGTTCGGAAGCAGCCTCCGAAACCCAACCGCTCTGAAGTAGTCGTCTTCCTTTAGATCCTTCCCCGGGGTGGAAACGGCTACGGACGTGGACCGGGGCCGTACCGTTACTGAACATGGCATGTGCTCACATACATACATACATACATACACACATGCGCGTGCGTGACTGCGCGCGAGCGTGCACCTACATGCATACAGTGAATTTTTGAAATGAACGGAGCCGTGATTAGTAGAGGAAGGAGAAGTGGCATGTCTGTATGTGTCGGTTGATTAGCATATGTGTTTTGGATTAGTAGATGCACGCGGAGGGGTGTTCGTGGGGGGGAGAGAGAGAGTAGGAGTCTGTATGTTTACCTGTCCGTCTGACTAATGACTACGTGACGTTTGATGGTGAGGTTAGGTGAGGTTAGCCTTGATGGGACGTTGGTAGTTGGACGTTGGTAGTTGGACGTTGGTCGTTTCATAGGTCGGCATCAATTTAGTTGGTAGTGCGGTCTGATGAGGACATCGCACCGCGGAGGTCACCACTGGGGGCGGCGGCGGCGGTGGGACCGGCCAGCCCTGACCTGACCTGACTGAAATTACTGAATGACCACGATGTCAGATTGCCGACAAGCTGTGACGGCGATGTTGCAATACACATTTCCTTTGGGCGCCGAAGCGCAGTGAGACCTTAAACCTTGTGCTGCCCTTCTGTACGGTTGGGGTAACATGCATGTCTGCATGTATGTACGTCATTATGTTTCCTGTGGTTCGGTACCAGAGTGGGGGTGTGTGCAGATGTCTTTCTGAGCATGTGGGAGGGAGGAGGGGGAAGAGGGGGGGGGGGGGAAAACCCGTCCTCGTCGTGTATCAGAATGTTCGCCATTGTCAGCAGTGACCATCTTGGCAAACTCATTGCAACTACCGCCCTAACCACCATAACCGCCCTAACCACGTACGTCACCACATCGCTCCGTAAGAGCTCTGTGTTTTTACCTCGGGGCAATCTGCGTGTCTGTAGTATGCAGCGTGAAGAGTGAAACCCGTCACGGCTTTTCCAGGGGTAAAAAACGTTGCAGCGGCAACATCCGCTCCCCTACACTTCCCCCTCACTTCCCCTTCACTTCCCCCTCACTTCCCCTCACTTCCCCTTCACTTCCCCTCTCTCTCTTAACTTTGTTGGTTCCTTACCGCACAGCGGTGATGTCGCAGCCGGAATGGGCTTCCGAAATGTGATGATGATGATATGTATATTAGGATGGAAAGGGGGGTTTGACCTCCGCCTTTACAAGGCTTTAACAGGTCATCGAGAGCCATCAGAAAGCAACCGGCAACAAGCAAACAAACGTCATGGGGATACAAACATCAATATCCTCAACACTTGAAGAGGTTAAAGGAGGACTGTCTCCTCGTGGCTTGAGAGTGCTCCCGCCGCACACGTATAAAAGTGCTGTACCTACCTACATATGTACATACTCCATACATACTTTCAATCAACCAATCCACGTTCTACATACATACATACATACATGTATCATACAGCCACAGCCCCCATACAGCCCTCATCAATCCCGTATCAGACAGACAGACAGACAGACACGTTTCCTCAAGGCGCAAATCAAGGAACGAGCAGCATGACCGTACGCCCTGGAAAGACTACGCGGTTTTAGGGATTGGTGGTAGTTGGTAGTTATCAGTTGGTAGTCAGTTGGTGAATCCGTGTAACTTGAAAACAATAGCAGTTGGCGACAGCGTACAATTGCAAGTGCAACAAATTCACAACGAGATATGATGACAGTTATGGCCTAGTGCGTGTTTGGCTGGCTGGGTTACATACATACGCGCGAACAGCACTAGCTATTACTACCGCGTGATGACATGCTGGCGAGCATACACAACCGCTGTGATGCATGATAACCTCATACCTAAGAATTTAGTAATCATGGTGATGGCAATAATATTGGCAGCAGTATATGGCAGCAGTATTGGCAGTGCTGTTGATAGTGTTGGTAATGACAACGATGGCAGGCAGTAGTGGCAGTCCATGATGGTTGTCATGTGCTGTTGATGAAGTCATAACCCCACATGATGGCACCACACTTCATAACGCTCCCTTCCTGCAAATTGCCATTGCCAATTGCCAATTTGCAAATAGTGAGGTCATAATAGGAACCAGCAGTCAAGCCGTAGTCCGGGGCGACTGGTACCGCTCTCCGGGCTTCCCCCTGCACACGTTTTTCTCTTCCGCTACCTTGCCACCTTTCTTCAATCCAGTCCTGCTTCCCTCCCTCCGTCCCTCTCCGTCCCTCCCTTCCTCGTGCTGTCACTGAGATCCGCGCTCCCCCGAAACCCCCACCGCCCAGGGCTCCGTCACTTGCAGCGCCGCCGAGCCACGCATACTCCCCCCTCCTGCACCCCCTCCTCCTCCTGGGCGCCCTCCTCCTCCTCCGGCCCCATTTCGGCCGCCCGACCCCAGCTGGCCGCTTAGCTGACCGACCCCAGGGCCGCCCATCGGCTGCAGCGGCTGCTGTAGCTGCTGTTGCTGTTGTAGCTGCTGTTGCTGTTGCCGCACCAGTAGTTCCAGAAGCGTCTTCACTTCGCCGCGCAGCTCCGAAACCTCCCCCCACAGCAGGTCCAAGTTCTCCGCGATGCGGCCACGCCGGTTGAAGAGCGAGAACTGGCGGTTGCGAGTTGCCTCCCCGGTGGTGGCGCTGGTGGGAAGGGTGGTGGTGGTGGTGCCGTCGGCCGTGGCGGCAGCAGCAGCAGCAGCAGCAGCCGCCTCGTGGTCGTCGTCTTGGCCGTCTGGTTTACATCGCGATGCAGCCGCTTTGCCTCCGGTAGTGTTGGTGTTGGTGTTGGTGTTGGTGTTGGCGGTGCTTCCTGTGTTGGTGTACAGGTCCGGGAAAACCCCAAGTTAATACGGGTTAGGAAGACGGACAGATGGCATGTGCCTTTCATCGCATGTAGACCGGATATGTATGCGCGTGTGGTAGGGAGGTCTAGTTAACGGCCGCCAGCAGGCGCCTGTACGCGTCTGTATGCATATCTGTCTGTATGCATATCTGTCTGTCTGTCTGTCTGTATTGCGTATGTATGTAACAGTGTCTTGTTTCCTGCCCGGGGCTGGAGGAAGCCGCCACCGGAACAGCGAGCGAGTGGCGGACCTGGGGAGGGGGGAGAGGCAGCCTCCCCCACCTGGATGACGTCATGAGGCCCGTGTGTGTATGTACGCGTGTGTCCTGATGAACTTAGCAGAGAGAGAGAGAGAGAGAGAGGAAAAGAGAGAGAGAGAAAAAGAAAGAAGCGCTCCTGGTGATGGACCAACACACGGATGTGTCGTACGCGGATGTGTACGACTTCTCCCCCGAGGGGAGGAAGACGACAGAGGGGTGAGAAGGTAATTCCCAAAAGAAAAAAGCCATGTAGTTGGCGAACACCCCTGTCCATGCAGCCCCCAGGCCCCCACCAGACCACATATAGATACATGCACAAACGTACGCACACGCACGTACACACATACACACACACCTGCAGAGGCTTTGACGGCGGTGATGGTGGGCTCCCCCCCTCCCCCGACCAGCCCACTTCCTGAGCCCACCTCCCCCACGGTGGTGCTGGTGTTCTCCTGCACCATATGCCTGAGGTACGAAGGGGGGACAGGAGGGCAGGCAAGTTAGGTTAGTAGGGAGGTACACAGATACGTATCTTCAACGTACGTCCCCACAAAACACATCCATCCAAACCCATCCATCCATCCATCCATCCATCCATCCATCCATCCATCCATAACAGACACGCA
Organism: Volvox carteri f. nagariensis; assembly: GCF_000143455.1. Taxonomy (NCBI): domain Eukaryota; kingdom Viridiplantae; phylum Chlorophyta; class Chlorophyceae; order Chlamydomonadales; family Volvocaceae; genus Volvox; species Volvox carteri. The sequence continues at coordinate 399,970 of NW_003307574.1, forward strand.
CCGAAACACACAATCTTTCAGCTCCCTGCCTCCAGCCCTCCGTATAGCATTCGCCTCCCCGTTCATCGCCACTCCCTTCCCCCCTTCCCCCTCTTCCCCCCCCACACACACATGCGCACACATGCAACGGATTCACTGGCTCGGTAAAGTTGTCCCCTCGGTGACCTCGTACATCTCGCGGCTCATTTCCTTGAACAAGTGCACGGACGGTATTTTAACCGTATACGTACACACATACACGCATTCGTACACGCATCTACCTGCGGTACACCTCCAGCAGCCCCTCCCGCACGAGCTTACGTCCCCGATCACTCCAGCCCAGTCCGGCACAGCGGGCCACCAAGGGCTGCTGCTTCATACGGCCCCAGCACCACTCGGCGGCGTCCAGCAGGTCATCAACCTGACAGAGAGGGAGGGAGGGATTGAGGGAGGGAGGGAGGGAGGGAGGGAAAAATAAGTGGTCTTACATTAGCTGGTGCTATGGTTATGCGAATGTCTACAACTGATTCGTGTATAGGAGGGAGTGGAAAAGAACAGAAAGGTAATTGCCTGGTGGTGGTGCGGGACAGTACTACAGCCGCAGCACCCGGGAAGAAGGTGAAATACACACACGTACATGTCCAGGTCAACAAAGGAAGCCCTCAGAGGAGGTGGGAGGAAGGAAGGGGGGGGGTAAAAGGGGGGGAAACCAGACCCGGTGCTTGCGTGAGGGAGGTCTGAGTGTCTGGGAGTGTGCGGGGGTGTGAGGGCAGGGGTAGGGGTCGGGGTCGGGGTCGATGGGGAATACTGAATACCGCAAGCTGGATGCTGCTGGTGGTGAAAGGAAGGGTGTGCTAAAGGATGATTGTTAAAGTTCAAGAGAAAATTCCACATTCCCCCCAAACCCGCCAAATCCCCCAAACCCCACCTCCTCTTCAGTCATTGCGAACAAGTCATCCCCCTCGCTGTAGGTGATGGGTAGTCTGCCCCGGGAGACGGGGCGGCCCTCGGAGGGGTCGCGGGTAAACAGGGGGGGCAGGCGCCGCAGCCGGGGGCCCTCCCCGGACCTGAGGGGAGGGGGGGGGGCAGGAGGAGGGAGGAGAGGACGGGAAAATGTGTGTCGGCCGGTGCGGTGGTGGTGGTTGGGCAAAATTTGAAAGCCCCCGTGCTAAGTGTGTACGGAAGTGTACGGCAGTGGATGCTTGTTTTGCCCAGGAGAAAAGGAGAGAGTTGTTTTGAGGATGTTTGGAGGATGCAAGGTTTCGGAGGTCAGCGGTCTTACACATATACATACATACACACACGTATACGCACACGTACACATGACGTACATACATACGACATACACATGTGCTCACACGCGATTCACTTAAATAATTCCCGCGATATAGCATTCATCGCACCAAACGCTTTTTCCCGCTGCAGCCCCTCCACCCCCCTTCCCCGCAAACCCCCTCCCCGCCCCCATCCACCCACTCGTCAAGCGGTACATCCTCCCAGCAGTACAGCGGGTAATCGAGTTGCTCGTCCCAGGGGGCTTGCTGAGAAACGTCCAATGGGGAGCTGCGGTGCCAGGACCAGGGGCTGTACATGAATAGAATATCTGTACGGGAGAGGATGGCCGCCGGAATGGGGGGAGAGGGGTTGGAAGGGATGAAAGTCAGCCAGCGGAAGGTAGGGAAATTTGCAGTACATGCGAATCATTAACTGTCTGCACATATATACAAACATACACACAGACATACAAACATATACACAGACATGCACACATCCACAAACATACATACGAACAAACATACATCGTGTATACATCCCTCCAACACACCTGAAGCTGGTTCCGTGTACAGCTGCGCGAGCAGTCTCATTTCCGGAAGGTCCGCCAGGGCCCAGCGAGCAAACACATGAACGTGGAACGCCATGTCAGGGCGGGAGAGTGACGTCATCAGCCCCTCAGCCAACTCGTACGGCGACTCGCGCAATACCCACCGGTGGTACCTTTCGGACGACAGGGGACAGACAGGGGGCGAGGGCGGGGAGGCGGGGAGGCGGGGGCTGGGCGGGGAAGTAGGCGGGGAGTTGGCGGGGACCCATCTAAGGAAAAGAGGAACCTTCGAATTTCCGGAGCCTCCAAGCGAGCCCTTTGCAGACGTATGGGAGCGAGCTCGAGGCTCGGAGAGAGGGGGAGAAGGCGGAGGGGGGGGACCGGCAGCAGGTCAAGCGGGAAGAAGACGAGGGGGGCGGGGAGGAGGAGTAACACACGCGT
>NW_003307574.1:402779-405053 GCF_000143455.1 Volvox carteri f. nagariensis
ACGCCCCCGCCACCAAGGCGAGAAGCACGTTTTGAGAAATGACCACCACTGGGAGGAGCGGGGGAAGTGGAGGAGGAGGAGGAGCAGGAGGAGCAGGAGGGGGGGCCTCTTGGCACCGATGACGACAGACATGGCGTTATGATGTGTGAGGGAGGCCGGTTCTTCGCGTGAACACGTCCGTATACGTATATATATACATACATACATACATACATACATACATACATACATACATACATACATACATACATAACACCAACTCTCCCTCCCTCCCTCCCTCCCCCCTTGGGATTCTCATCCGCGTTGTGGTGGTGGTGGTGGTGATGGTGGTTACTTACGCACGAGTACGACCACCCAGAAGAAGAACATGAAGATCATCCTGGGGATGAAAGGCGGGAGGACGGGAGGAGGGGGGAGTGAGAGGTACGGGAGGAGGGGACGATGGTGGGGGGGGGGGGGGATGTACAGCTCTCCACTGGCAGCCAAGCTCAAGGTCAGGGAAGCAGCCAAGCTGATTGCTACTACTGCTGCTGCTACACAGAGTAGTGCTACTGCAGGCAGTTCTTCTTCCACTCACCTCACGCGATTTCTAGAGAACACGAAAAATAAGAGCAGCAGCAAAAGCAGCTGTAGCGACGGAGTTACCATAAATGAGAGACACACACACATACACACACACACACACGCGTATCTCGTGCTGAGCAGCTGCCGCCGCAGCTACAGTAGCAGCCTCCATCTCTTTCCCAACCCACCAAACCACCTGCTAAAAACACAGCTTGGGTATATCCAAAGCCATCAGAGACATTAGGCACGAACCCTAGGGTTAAAACACCCCCACTAACCCCGCTCTATCTCACCAACTCACCCTCCTACCCCACCACTACCGGCCTCCTAAAACACATGCAGTACACGTACACATACATGCATACGTACATACATGCATACGTACATACACAGCTCACGCGTACCAGTAGGTTCCAAAGGTGGGTGCATTGTACGAGAAGAAGTCAGTAAACCCCATGTACTGAAAGGTCATGAGGGCCACATTGAGGATCCCCGTGCCTGTGTCTCTGAACAAGGTGTTGGCGCCCGTGAGCTCAAACAGGGGGGTGATGAGGACCGTCATCACGAAATACACGTAGCCGAAGAAGACTGTCGGGAGGGGTGGGGGAGAGGGGAGAAAGGGTGGGGGAGAGGGGAGGGGTGGGGGAGTGGGAGAGGGGGAGAGGGGAAAATTAAAGCAGAGGGGGAAAAGTAGGAAGGGGAGGAGGCTAAGAAACATTACATTCGGAAGGAAGTTATGTCATCAATCCCGCCCACCGTACATCTCCCCATTAAACCACCCCCCATGCCGTACAGCCCGACCAAAATACGCACGTAGTAGGTCCTTCAGCCGGTGCCAGCTGAGCTTGAGGGTGAGGGAGTAGACGAGCAGACCGGGTTGGGTTTTGAAATGCGGCAGCACCCGCAGCCCCACCAGCAGGGCCGTGAAGACGCCCCACACTAGGTGCTGCAGCTGTAGGTCCGCGTACGAGCGTACGGCATCAAAGTCCTGCAGCGAATGTATCACGTCTACCTGCGGCAGTACGGCAGGACAACGCCAGTACGCCGGTACGGTATTCCGGGTTTGCTGAAAGGAAAAGGACAAGGGCAGAGGCAGGGACAAGGACTCTCTGCGGCCCAGCCTGGCTTCACATCCCCATCTCGCCAGGGCCTCCCAAAGAACCAGACTGGAACACGCACACGCACACGCACACGCACACGCACACGCACACACACGCACACACACACGCACACACACGCACACACACACGCACACACACACGCACACACACGCACACACACACGCACACACACGCACACGCACACACACGCACACACACGCGCGCACACACACGCGCGCACGCACACGCACACACACACACACACACACACACACACGCGCACGCGCACGCACGCACACACACACGCGCGCACACACGCACACACACACACACACACACACGCACACACACACGCACACACACGCACACACACACGCACACACACGCACACACACACGCACACACACGCACACACACGCACACACACGCACACACACGCACACACACGCACACACACGCACACACACGCACACACGCACACACACACACACGCGCACGCACGCACACACGCACACACACGCACACACACACACACACACACACACACACACACACACACACGCGCGCGCGCACACACACGCGCGCGCGCACGCACACACACTCACCCCAC
>NW_003307574.1:407034-419299 GCF_000143455.1 Volvox carteri f. nagariensis
CGAGTCACACACACATACACACAGAGTCACGCTCACATACACACAGAGTCACGCTCACATACACACAGAGTCACGCTCACATACACACAGAGTCACGCTCACATACACACAGAGTCACGCTCACATACACACAGAGTCACGCTCACATACACACAGAGTCACACACACATACACACAGAGTCACGCTCACATACACACAGAGTCACGCTCACATACACACAGAGTCACGCTCACATACACACAGAGTCACGCTCACATACACACAGAGTCACACACACATACACACAGAGTCACGCTCACATACACACAGAGTCACGCTCACATACACACAGAGTCACGCTCACATACACACAGAGTCACGCTCACATACACACAGAGTCACGCTCACATACACACAGAGTCACGCTCACATACACACAGAGTCACGCTCACATACACACAGAGTCACGCTCACACACGTGCACAAGCACGCCTGCGCTACCCGGTGCCAACGTGGCCATCTGTCCCGCCGGCCATCCACCAGCCAGCACGTAACCATCCCATCTAGTCTTAAGGCAAGTCCGTACCGAGCGCCCCAATGCGAATGATGACCCCCCCACACACACACACTGATCGGTCCCTACAAATACCAGCCCCGCCAATACACACATACATACACACATACATACACACATACATACATACACACATACATACACACATACATACACACTTACATACACACACATGCACACATACATACACACATACATACACACATACATACACACTTACATACACACTTACATACACACTTACATACACACACATGCACACACACATTGTGTCACCTGTGAGCCGATAGCGTCGTTGCTCTTCCTCGTCACGGTGAAGAAGTAAACTGTACGGAAGCCATCCGCCACGTTATTCACCACACCGATCATTAGAGACGCGGTGAAGCCGTAGGTTGATATGAACAACAGATCCCTGTCAACCAGCTGAAGCAGCGAAGATAAGGGATGGCAAGTGCAGTGAATACATTGCCATGTCCTCGCGGCTGCCGTGCATCATCAGGTGTGCATACATATATTCGTGTCTACACAGGCTTTGTTCAGGACCACCGTGTGTACGTATGTATGTATGATGTGTGGGACAGGGGGGTATATCTTCACCCGTGGCAGCTACCCGGCGAAACCCTGCCTTCCCGGTATTTCGGGGCACCCTCATCTAGTCACCCTAGTCAACTTCTCAGTGGATCGCTCAGGTTCCGCACCCACCACCAGCATCCAACGGAATCTGCCGGGTCGACAGCGGCGCAACTCCATTCCTGGTCGACTCGTAGGTTAACTTTATCCCAGGTCACCACCGTCCATCGACTAGGAGCGCTTTACCTTCCACCATCGGAAGTATTTTCGAGTTGACAGGTCTCGATCCCGGGATCTCCCGGTGGCAATGGTCCGTGCCTTACTAGTAGTGCCTAACCTAAGTATATGTGTATGTATGACTTAGATTACACTGTGGGCCGCGAGAGCCGGGGGCCGAAGCCGAAACGCAGCGCAAGGGTCGGGAGCACACAGCACAAGTCGGTTAGTCTTGTGTGCTCCCGACCCCGACTCAGACTGCCAACACTCTACGCAGCCACTCCGCAGCCCCTCCATCCGGGGATGGCGCTGCAGTGAAAACACCACGAAGGGCTCTCAGGTCCCGCTAGAGCGAGTCCACAAGTCTCAGCTAGGGCAAAGTCAAAGGCTCTCTGAAACAACCCCCCAAAACACCACCAACGAAAACGGGATTCGAAGGGAAAAAAACAAAAAAAATAAAAAGACGGTTAGGGCAGCCCAGGCAGGGGAGGGCTCCTGATACACCTAACAAGCCAACAAAAAAACCTCCAAGAGAGAAAGGCTAAGAGAGCTCGACACCACAAGACGTCTTACACAGCAGCCACCTTACAACAACAGACCCCCTCTACCTCTCCCTTCCTGGGCTGGTCCAAGGGAGATGTAGCCTGTAGTATGTATGTATGTATCACCTGCTGTATTCTCGCCCGGAGGTCCGCCCGCGTCATGCCAGGGTTGAGCAACTCGATCTGCGACATGGGACATACAGCCGGGAGCAATGACATCGACACATAACCATACGCACACGTAGCCATACACACACAACGATACACACACACGCACGTAGCCATAAATACATAGATACATAGATACATACATACATACATACATGCACACATTCACTCATTCACGCAGGCGCACCTTTCGAACTCCCCGTTCGCCCCCGCTGAGCTGCTCCAGCTCCGAAGCACTCAGCTGCAGGCCCGTACCGGGATCGATCCCGGACTTGTAGCACGACAGCCTGAAATTCTCGTACTCCTTCAGGCAATTGGATTTGAAATCCACCTCCATGCGGGCAAACAGGACCCTGTCGTACTCCGTGACCTGTAACAATGGCAGAGCAAAGCACGGGAGGAACGTAGGGCGGGCGTACAGACCGATTGTTTGGTTTGTGGGGATTTGGGCTTTTGGACGAGAACACCGCGGCCAGCGACCCGGCAAAAGCGTTTGGCACTTAGTGTTTGTTTCCTACGAACATATCCGCCCCCAGCTCGCCGAAACGACCCGTGCGATGGAGCCTTCCCCCGTAGCTCCTTTTCCCTGGCCAGAGCCAGACCCGGTCAGATACGTGTAACCTACACGCACACACACACACATACACATACACACACACATACACACAAACACACACAAACACACACGAACACACACACACACATACACATGTGCGTATGTGCACATGCCCAAGCTTTTCCGTGAGCACACATGCATACACATACTTAAGGGGCGGCAATCAATCAAACCCACCGGCAACATGTCCTCTGGGTATCCCGCCGCATCTGCCTTCTTTGAATACGTTTCCAAGAAGCCCAGCGCGTGTGTAAGGACCCCGTAAAAGGTGTTTTCTGTTCGTATGTCTGCTGTATTGCTGTCCATCGTTTCGTAGGAAGTCATGAGCGCCTTGATACTACTGTGGAAGGTCCCCGCCGTGTCTGGATATCGGTAGCTGACCTATTGGGTTGAGGGCGGGTGGGTTGGGGTTAAATCTGTGTGCATGTGTGTGTGTGTGTTCATGAACTTATCCACGGGAAGAAAGTGCTGAGGATGGCACACAAACAAATTTACCACAGCAATAATCTAGTCCAGCAAGGAATGCGTGTATGTATGTATACTCTCCCGTCTGGGCCCACTGGGCAATTTAGCTTAGGAAACCCTTAAAGACGTCAGCCCGCTAAGCAAAAAGCGAAAAGGGAATATTTCATGGTGTCTAATATATGCATGATGATAAGGTTCGGGTTTGTATATACGGAGGAATAAGATGGTGTAACAGATGAGCTACGGGCAGACGAGGTTGCTTTTTGAAACGATTTATTACGAATTGGGAATTGTTATGGTGCGCTTGGCTGAAGTGTAGGGCGAAATGCACTCCCGAAAAGCAGGTTAGTCGCTTAGACGGCGAATGTATATGCCGGCGGGGTAAATGCCTAGTAAAGGCCTCTGCGCATTTTCATTATCCTTGTTCGGGCTCCTTAGCCTCCTTCGGCAGCAATGGACGCAAGTGCAGGATCGCGTGCAGCGACCCAAGTGAGAGGTTCGCCCTGCACGAAGTATTATCTGTTGTCGATGGATCCGCAGACCAACGGCCTCTCGTACGCGTTCAGTACGGCAGGAAGCCGGCATGCATAAATCGAAGCCCTCGTAGTGCGGCGTACCGTCATGGCGGCAACACTGAACCACACAACCGCCAGCCACATGCGTCCCCTGCAGGCGGAGAAAGCAAAAGTCAGAGCTGTTCCCAGAGTAAACGAAGATTGTGGACCGATAACTACCGCTGTCCATTTCGAACTGGTGAATATGTCAACTTTACAATTACTACTGTCAGCCTATTAGCACGTGTCATTTACAGATTATAAAATGGATTTCGCAAACCATTCGTAAGTTTTCAGTATAAGCGTTAGGACTTAGGAGCTGCATGTTGGGATGGCAGGGATTTGAGACCTACCAGCCATCAGACTCGTAAACGTCGCTGATTGCTTTGAACACTCGGGATCGGCGTGCGTCCTTCGGGGCGCCATGCTGCGGCGTTGTTGCATCAGGTGGCATAGGCGCAACCTGCCGGCAATTGAAATAACAAAGCTACTAAGTAAATACATTCATGAAGAGTTACTATACGAAAAATTTATGGGCACCTACCTTTCCGCTCATTCCACCCACGAAAGCTTAGCAAACGCGCAATCAACGTCCTTATATCAAGTCTATGTTAATCAATAACGCATTGAACATCGGCCACCGCGTTTCAGAACGCGCTCTGGTAACTGGGGGGGTACAACCCTCCCCCCTCTCGGAGTGCCTATGCCCCGGAGTGGAAGTTGGCTAACGAACTACGGCGAGGTCAGGAGCACCAATTGAGTTAATTATTGCTTTTCTTGATAGCAGAATATTTGCGCAAAGCGGGCATAGTATGGTACATGGAAACTGTAACTGCCGGACAGAGGTCACACATTTACATAATGCTAAATGAACGGGCGACAGAGCCCACGAGCCTGCATAGCCAAAGAAACGTTATTGCTTTAACTAGTTTTAGCAAAGCTCTCGACGCGCTATCCGGCCGACAAAAGACCGGTCGTTCCTACAAAAGGTTTAGATTGTAAGGGGAAGAGGCCATTAGAAAAATACCGTTGCATGAAACCATGGCGACCATTACAATCGCAGGCTTTATTTCCGTTTGTAAGGCCCAGACGACCAGGAAGCTCAAGACCCGGGCGAGAGAAACAAAAAGAATAAAGTTAAAAACATAATCACAGAATAAACCATAACAATTACTTATAAAAACGAAAAACGTAACGTTCGAACATAGGAAAAGGTTAGGAGTGGCTTTATTAGGCCTAGCTCTCTCCTCAACAGCCTACTTGCAGCTATTGGCCGCCGTATCATATCGACTCTTAGCGAGACAGCTAGCGCTGGTTGTTCATCCATTTTGGCGTTGCGTTGCTAACCCCAGTTGCTATTCAACCACCGTCAACCAACTAAGCAAGGGAAGCTGGTCTCCTTCTTCTACTGTGTCATTTAAAATTGATGCTCGAGCAACTCGGTATATTTGGGACAACGGCTGGGTCTATATGTACATGTGCCCTTCGGTTAAGGGTTCAGGAGCTGGCACAGCCTGCGGTAGCAGATGAAGGAGCCGATACGGGCCGCTCAAGGGCGAAGTGCCAGTGCGGAACAGAGGTCGCGACCGGCAAATAAGGCGGGTACTGCGTGTCTGAACCACAGTACCCGCAGCCGAAATTCGGCTTAAGGGCCCGGCTGCGGGTCCCTAATGACCAAAATTGCACCAAAAAAGATAATTTGCAGCCCTTCTATTGCGGCTCGTAGGACCGCGTGCTGGACTTGAACACTGTGTTTAATTTTGAAAATTTTCAGGTTTACTGACCGAAATTATGCCTTCCCCAGCCGTAGAAACCGATTTGCCGACCTCTGTGCGAAATTGAGGCTAGGCTTAATTGCACGTTGGATTTGCACGGCAGAGGATGCTTCGCTGTATCTCCAGGGAGTGAACCTCCACGCGACAGGTGGTATAGGCGTACTGAAGTACAGGCGGAGGGTATAGTACAGGCATTAAAAGGCATGTCATTAACGGCAAGACATGTTGTGGGCCGCAGGAATAGGAATTACATCAATCGTGGTCAGGGTTAAGCGGACATGGTATGGCACAGTGCCGAAGACTGCAAAACTTTGTGGAAGCAACATGGATGGAAATAGTGTTACATCCCCTATTTACACTTCCAAATGCCTATCCAAAAGGCCTTCATGGTCTGCACGCACCATGTCGCAGAGTAAGAGTACCGAACGATTCTATATGGCGGTCGCCATACCAGATGTAACGTACAGCGCCGCCGAAACCCAGCTGAAACAAACGAAACGATATCCTAGGAAAAGGCGAGTCCGAATAGCCCTGACATAATCAAAATTAACTCGAAGGTGTGAAAAAAATCCTCGATGTCAGTCGCCTGTGACGCTTCATCAGAGGCAATAGCAGGCAACCTAGGCAACCAAAAGCCCCCGCACGCCTCATAAAACTAAATAAGACTAAATAACATAAATAATGTAGCAACCATGACATAGGCAACGCACACTATCAACATTCCAAACATTCACAAACTCTGTATCTCAGCCAGGGGAACAACGGACTGGACAGATATTATAATAGGCCTCCGGCAGATGACTATAATCTTAGCAATGGGGACATCCCCAAGCTGGATGAGCTCCTTCTGAAACTCGTGAGCATAGATGGTCTTGGGTACCAAGAAGATGAGAACAGGGACGGTTTTGCTTTCTTTGCCGTAATGGTCGTAACAATAAACGACCTAATGCAGCAACCGCAGGAAGATGGGTCACCTCTCCGACAAATGCTGGCGTGACAAGCGATGCAGTTACTGCGGTTATCTCATTCTGTTCAAACACACTATCACTCCTAGGGTGTATTTCCAGTGCGGATTTAGGCCAGGGATTAACCCTCTGTCTTCCATCGATACTTGCTCAAACGGCTAAGTTGATGGCAAACTTACCTCGCCTTTTTGGGCCCCGCCCTGGGCGAAGCGCCCAGGGGGGCCCCGACCTGTAGGATTGCCCATGTCCGTGTGTGTGTGTGTGTGTGTGTGTGTGTGTGTGTGTAACGGACCAAACATAATATCTCGCCCGGCTGAAACGCGTTATAGGTACTATACAGCATTCTCTATTGCAAGGTATCTCGCATGTAGCCAACAAAAATCGTATGAGCACAAACAAGTTTGGCTGCCTCAATTGACCGAGGCCAAAGTCACATCAACGCCTCTCGCGCTAAATTTCATCTCAAAAGGTACCGCGTATCTCATATTTGAATTCTTAGATGGCGGCGTATGATAACTCGAACTCCCAGGCCTTGAGTGTGTAACGGACCAAACAGAATATTTCACCCGGCTGAAACGCGTTATCGGTACTATACAGCATTCTCTATTGCAAGGTATCTCGCATGTAGCTAACAAAGACCGTATGAGCACAAACAAGTTTAGCTGCCTCCATTCACCGACCTCAAAAGCCACATCAACGCCTCTCGCGCTAAATTTCATCCCAAAAGCTGCCGCGTATCTCACAATGGAATTCTGAGATGACGGCGTATGATAACTCGAACACCCAGCTTGTGTTACCATTTGCCGGCATGGGCAATCCGACTTGCCACCAGCAGGCCAACATAATTTGCTTTCATTTCTCTATGAAATACACAAGCTCCTTGTTTGTACATTTACTTTGGCCAATGCACGGGGCCTCCTGAGACTTGCGGTGTGCCCCGATGAACCCCCCGGCTGTGGGGCAGATTGCTTGAGGCCGCTGGCGCTTCGGGGATAAACATCACAGACAGCACCGAAATTCACCCAGCTTTCGTTACCATTTGCCCGCACGGGCATTCCGACTTGCGGTCTGCCGCACTGTCCATGCGGCATGCACCCGGAATGGATGCGATTCGCGTGGAGCCCGCAGGCGGTGCTGACGATTCCGCCAGTGCAAGCTTAGCTCTCACACCATCAGCACTGCTGCAACAAAGCATATCTCCCACCGCGTTGACACTACCCATCAATTGTCACCCTTGCCACCCTTGCTACCGGCCTGTACGGATGCAGAGGGGCCCCGCCCTTTTTCCGGCTTCCTTGAAGCCGACACCCAACTTGTCAACCTTTGGTTCCCTTATGGAACAAAACTATGTGGCGAGCTCGTACTTCCGTGCCCTAGTCCCTGGCCTTAATCCGCACTGGAAATGCACCCCTATTCTTGTTTCTCTAATATGATGTTATGTCCAAATGAAGCAGTGTCATTGTTATTTTTTAATAGTGACAGTATTATTTCAGTTAACAAGCATAATCAATGCGGACAATCTTGAGACTGTTACAAGATATCCGCCGATACAGTCAGATTATCACCAGACCTAAAGATCCGATGCTGCAGAGACCAATCAAGCATACAAGACATCACAACTAGACATATCCACACAGAGAGGACAACTAAATCAACTAAGGTTTTCTTCTTCTCGAAAAAGGCAAGGTCAGAATGCTCTTCATGCCCACAGGTAACAAAGCAAAACCAACGATCAAAAGAACAGCAAACAGGGACCGAAGCGGCCAGCTATCGGTAGCCGATATTCCGTGGAAAATTGCGTTTGCCACAAAAACACGGACCTATACAACCTTCAACATCACAACGAACTACTGGACATACAAAACATCTGAACAGGTGTCAGGATGCGATGTGCACGAGACGACCAAGTACTACATTTAAGCAGACGGGGTGAACTTGGTGGCGTAGGCGAAGGCGTTGACGGCGCTGGGGTTGGCGAGGTGGTCAGAGAGGTTCTCGATGGGGCCCTTGCCGGTCACAATGGCCTGCACGAAGAAGCCGAACATGGAGAACATGGCCAGGCGGCCGTTCTTGATCTCCTTGACCTTGAGCTCGGCGAAGGTGTCCGGGTCGTCAGCCAGGCCCAGCGGGTCGAAGGCGCCACCGGGGTGCAGCGGGTCCAGGCCCTCACCCAGCGGGCCGCCGTTGGCGCGGTAGGCCTCAGCCAGGCCCATCACGACAACCTGCGGGGATGAGGCGGACGGGGCATGTGCGATGAGGATAGTCGATAGCCTTCTCAACAAGCAGCGGCAATTCAAGGCACATCACCTACTTCCATCCTACCTGGAAGGCCAGGGTGGCAATGATGGACTGCGCGTGCACCAGGTTCTCATTGCCCAGGTAGTTCAGCCCGCCCTCAGCGAAGATCTGGGCGCCGGCCTTGAACCAGACAGCCTCGCCGAACGAGACACCCGCGTACTTGGACAGCAGCTCGGGGGTCACGCAGCCCAGAGCGCCCAACATGGCCCAGCGCGCATGGATGAGCTCCAGCTCGCGGTAGCGCTTGAAGGTCTCCGGGTCAGCGGACAGGCCGGCAGTGTCCCAGCCGTAGTCGCCGGGGAACTCGCCAGTCAGGTAGGCAGGGGTATCGCCCTCAGAGAAGGGGCCTGAGGGAGCGAAGGAAAGAAAAGAGACAAATCAGGTGCTCTCTATGTGGAAGGAGCAAATAATGGAGGAAATGGACACTTAGATGGACAACGTTATATGGAAATCCAACCATGCTATCTACGTTTCTAAGTGCTCTCCCGCCACTACGTTTCCAAGTGCACTCCCCACCTCACCCAGGAACTTGGGCCGGTCAGGGCCATACCACTCAATGGCAGCGCGAGGCACCACGCGAGCAGCCTGCATCAAGAGGAAAGAAAAGAAGAAATCAAACACTGGGAATTGTTGGGAGGAGATAGGTGTTGCGCGTGTAAGCTGTTGGCCATTCCGGTTTCCATAAACCTGAGCAGCACGACTCATTCAAAAAATTCACCATTCCTTAGATATCTTCTATATATTGCTATTAGGCAGGTATGTATCCGTCCGGACGGTGGAAAGTAGGACTCACTCGGCTGGCCACCGTAGCGGGGCGCACAGAGCTGCGGAGAGCAGACTTTGCCACAACAGCCATTTTAATGGTATAAGGAATGACACAAAGAGGACAGAGGATAGAACTACTGTCACTGTGTAAAGATCAATGGATTTGCAACTGGCTTTAAAGTGCTGAGTGGCCTTACGCAAGGCCCAGAATCGTACGGAAACTTGATCGCAACTGCTCCACTCTGCCCGTCTGCTCCCTGCCTGCTCGTTACGCAGATTTTGGGCAAATCAGCAAAGTGGTATTCTGGCTGCCACTGTGCTTGCGATGCTATTGTAAGTCAAGGGACGCGACACTTGGATTACTCTCTCGAAGACTTCGTCTGGCCAGAGATCCGAAAAATCATCTTTATTTTAAAACCGCGTTATGGTAGTGCAGATCTTAGACTTAAGCGACATGCTGTGCCCTTGTTTTGACATTGTACCGGTAAACCGCGCGGAACAGCGCGGCCTCACGGCTTCATAGGCAGGATAGCCATTAATATTTTATGCCAAGTATCATACATCATCACTCTAATCCCGGACGCACAGTTCATTGCAAGGAGCCTTTTGGTCAACCGACCTGAGCAGTGTTTCAAATAGCATTCTCTGTTGAATGCTATACGCTGTAATAAAAGATAATATGTCCCTCTTAAATATATTTAAATATCCTCATATTTGGGGCAGCACTCCGGATGCTGACTAGAATGGCAAATATACATGGTGCGCCGTTGTAAGGCGATAACGAGTTTTGTAACCTTAACCAGGTTGTAGGAAATCAACAAACACATTGAGTGCAGGAAGGCTTGTAAAACCCGGTTTAAGGGCGCGTTAATAGGTTGTGCTGCAATCGTGGGCGTTGCCACCACCCTCCACCCTCCAGAGCACAGCACTCGCAAATCCGAATGCAATTTAAACACTATTACAATTAGCTTGCTGTTCTCCAATCACCAGCGAGTTGACAGGAAGTACGCCATTCTCTTGGTGTCCACACACGACCGGGGATGATGGTCATTAGCGCAAGGGTAAAGTGCTAAGCAGCCGCTTAGGATGAACCATAAAAGACTTTACTTGGAGCGGCGAGGTACGTGCTGCGCAAATGTAGCAGCACGTACATCATTACATCCAAACGCATACACAGAGAGGCTTCCCCCGCGGCTATCTTACATCAGGCGGCCAGGTAATCCCCTTCCTCCTCATTAACATCATACCGCACTCTGCAATCATGGTCCTAAGATCCATAAGGATCCAATGAAACGCAGGGTAACCTGTGGCGGACACAAACGAAGGTTCAGCAAATTGCTGCCGGTAGTCATCGTCGTCGTAGCAGTAGTAGAATTAGTAGTCGTAGTGATGCTGACCGCATAACCCAAATTGTATTGGCCGCAAAATGTCCTAACGGGTACCAAGGCCCTGAGCACCCGGTATACTTCTGAACGACGTAGGAACGGAATGCAAACGCGATGAAGCCTTGCAGTACAAGGCCAAAGAAGGAAATCGGGTCGCGATGTTGTTCAGAGAGCAGAGAGATTCACTTTTCCTCAAGTTTGCGCAATAGAAGACTGCTTAAAGGACAGAGAGCGATGAACCACCTCTCTGACAGAGAGGGGATATCCCCCCCTCGCAATACCATCCCTCAGTTTTCCCAGAACGATTCAACCCCCAGACATATCTATGATTTCGCTGAATTCCCAAGTCTAGTCCGCTTTGCCCAACCGTGTGTCCGTTTCTCGTTCGTTGACCTGAAGGAGCCGCTTCTTCCCTTCCACTCCCGAGTCAACCCGGTTGCTTTCGCTTTTCTCGGAAGGTACGATCAACAACGTCGCTTTAAGCGCATTCAGATGTGCGTCTGTGCCACCAGAGAGAACGAGTGAGAGAGAACGAGGGGGAGTGTGTGTGGGTATGTATGTGTGGGTTTTTCCATATGAACAGCTTAACACACAGGGGGTCAGGCCAGCAGCGATTCACCCCTCATTCGCCAACACCCCCAAGCGACCTTCTGCTTGGATTTCGGTTCATCCACATCATCCAACCTACCTAACCGTCAGTCACCGCGCCGCGCCGTTCCGAGCCATGATGCCGTACCATGCCGTTTTCCTTCCCGCACACTGACATCAACGCACGAGTAGCAGAGATGCTGCAAACACCTCTTTTTTTCTTAAAATCCTCAAATCGCATCACACCAGCAATTCTCCTCAACAAGTATTGCTTTGGCGAACCTACGCAGCGAAAAAAACCCTATATACCAGTAGCACACGTACCGCGCCTTCCGCCTGCTTGCTCAAACGACAAGTTGGGTGTCGGCTTCAAGGAAGCCGGAAAAAGGGCGGGGCCCCCCTGCATCCGTACAGGCCGGTAGCAAGGGTGGCAAGTGTGACAATTGATGGGTAGTGTCAACGCGGTGAGAGATGTGCTTTGTTGCAGCAGTGCTGATGGTGTGAGAGCTAAGCTTGCACCGGCGGAATCGTCAGCACCGCCTGCGGGCTCCACGCGAATCGCATCCATTCCGGGTGCATGCTGCATGGACAGTGCGGCAGACCGCAAGTCGGAATGCCCGTGCGGGCAAATGGTAACGAAAGCTGGGTGAATTTCGGTGCTGTCTGTGATGTTTATCCCCGAAGCGCCAGCGGCCTCAGCAATCCGCCCCACAGCCGCAGGCTTCATCGGGGCACACCGCAAGTCTCAGGATCCTGAGACTTGTACATTTACTTTGGCCAATGCACGGGGCCTCCGGAGGCCCC
>NW_003307574.1:419349-448425 GCF_000143455.1 Volvox carteri f. nagariensis
AATGTACAAACAAGGAGCTTGTGTATTTCATAGAGAAATGAAAGCAAATTATGTTGGCCTGCTGGTGGCAAGTCCGATTGCCCATGCCGGCAAATGGTAACACAAGCTGGGTGTTCGAGTTATCATACGCCGTCATCTCAGAATTCCATTGTGAGATACGCGGCAGCTTTTGGGATGAAATTTAGCGCGAGAGGCGTTGATGTGGCTTTTGAGGTCGGTGAATGGAGGCAGCTAAACTTGTTTGTGCTCATACGGTCTTTGTTAGCTACATGCGAGATACCTTGCAATAGAGAATGCTGTATAGTACCGATAACGCGTTTCAGCCGGGTGAAATATTCTGTTTGGTCCGTTACACACTCAAGGCCTGGGAGTTCGAGTTATCATACGCCGTCATCTAAGAATTCAAATATGAGATACGCGGTACCTTTTGAGATGAAATTTAGCGCGAGAGGCGTTGATGTGACTTTGGCCTCGGTCAATTGAGGCAGCCAAACTTGTTTGTGCTCATACGATTTTTGTTGGCTACATGCGAGATACCTTGCAATAGAGAATGCTGTATAGTACCTATAACGCGTTTCAGCCGGGCGAGATATTATGTTTGGTCCGTTACACACACACACACACACACACACGGACATGGGCAATCCTACAGGTCGGGGCCCCCCTGGGCGCTTCGCGCTGGGGCCCCGCCCAAAAAATATATTGGTATAACTGCAACAGACATCGACTCGCGGCTTAACCGGTTGTTAGTTAGTTGGGTTAATTGGGTTAGTTCGGTCGTTTGCCGGATGCCCATGCTGGCCTTCAGGACAAAGAATGCAAATCAATAAACGTGTCGTCCGCCTCCCCTCCACACGCCACGCAGCACACGCGAATATAAATGAAATGTACTGAACTACTAGACTGGACTCTGGGAGCATCTGGGTCCACATCATGTACGACGTCCTTATCCCCTCGTCCCAAAGCTTTACCGGGCGGTCAATTGTCAATTGAAATCTGTCAGTCAATCAGGCCAAGAGCCAGGAGTCCGTCAAGGAAGCATGAGGCAAAGCATGAAGAAGAACAAGCGTGCTAATGGAAGTCCCCTGTAATTTACGTTAACGCTCGCTTTGGCTGTGTGACACATCATCCATGTCATCACTCAGACGCCACGGTACATTTGTCCAGATGCCAATCAGCCAATAGTTCGTCATATGCTAGCTAATTTAATATTTGCTCGTGTAACGAGGCGCAAATGGATCTCTATGCTGACGTACGCTGACAGCCAATTGCCCAGCTGATCGTGCTCCTCCGCCTCGTCCTCCTCCTCCTTACTAACATCATCATCATCATCATCATCATCATCATCATCATCATCAGCAGCAGCAGCAGCAGCGGCACACACGCACGCGTGCACACACACACATACAACCCGTCTCAGGCGTTGCGTTCAGGCCGACTCAGTGCCCGATCCTCGCCCTTTGCGCTGTGGTGAAAATCCTGCTACCTGCTCCTCCTGCACTGAACTCACTTCATCAGCATCCACTCCAACTGGGCAGTGTAGCTGCTCGCAGTGCGAATCGAACCAGGGAGGATAGATGAGCCGGGAATGTGCTAGCACCGGACGTCCACATGCCTCTGCGGCACAGGCCTTGCCTTGCCTCGCCTTGCCAGCTGTCATGAAGGCAGTTGCCCGGCAGCTCGCCGCAGGAAGTTGTGCAGCACGAAGCAGAAGCCCATCAGGTGCGCGACGATAACACCGATGTGCATCCACAGATGCGAGTTGCCCTGACGAGCGTATGAGGAGCAGGGCAGGGCAAGGCAGGGCAGGGCACGGCGCAGTAACTCACTAGTTTTATAAAAAGAAGAATTACAAAAAACTGCGACTAATGTAAGGCGAGTATGTAACCTGTATGTGGTGTGCTGAAAGGACAGATTATTTCCAGCGTGGGAACTGCGAAATATGAACTGCGATGCTTTTGAAGGAGAGAAAAGATGTGACGTGCATCACATGGGGATGGTGCGCTATCCGGAACCCGGCGTGATGCCCTAACCGTGTTTCCTGTCGTACAGAGCCGTACAGGAGGGCGATCGACGTAATTGGCTGACCCGTGCGACAAGACCCGGCTCCTCGGTGCCGTGCAGGCACTCGCGGGTTTCTTAACAAGGTGGCCTCAGCGAACCCAACAAGTAATATCTCTTAACAGCCGCACCACCACCGGCAAGTCCGGTCGGATCCAGCTTCGCCTGGCGTAGTAGGGTCGCAGTAGGGTCGCACTACCCTCCACCCTCCCCCCTCTGCCCCGACGGGACGGGGCGCGGCAGGCAAGGGCATCTCCTTCCTGCCAGAGGACTGCAGAGCTCTACACCCCCGCGGAAACCTCATCATCAACAGCCATATCACCCGTCGCCAATGCCAATTTCCCAAGCAAACCTTGAATCCTACGAAACCAGTCCGCATGCCCATCCGTCTGCCTTTCTGTCTGTCTGCCTGTCTGCTGCTTTGTCCATCATCTCCCCGGGGAGCTTGGGTATATACCAAAGCAACAAAACACATGCGAAATCTAACATTGTGTTGTGGGTTAGGACTAAGAAGCTCCGGGTCTAACGGCCTGCGGTTACCGCCCAGACCACGTAGCGACAGCCCCATGCGTGGGGGCTAACCGGATGTCCGAAGGGGCCCCGCAGATAGCGCGCGTCGATAGCGGCTGAGATGTAGCTCTAATAATCCCAAAGCTATTTGAGACGCACCACGAGATCGAGCTTCCCGGGAAAAAAGCGCTCTGGAATGTGCAGCTCGTAGAGCTGTGCGCCCCCTACGAGCGATGTCGGTACAACGATGGCGGCAATGAAGGGCACACTGTACTCGCCGCGACGTCCATCTAGCACCGCTTGGTAGATGATAGGGAAATAGTAGCCTATGGCGGTTAGACCTATCCACCGGGTTACGTTGCCCCGCGTCAGCGGCATGCCCTCCTTCACGGAGCCGTAGATGGCGTGTATGCCCGCCGCTGACGCGAGAGACACCAGCGCTGTCGCCATAAGCGTGTGCCAAAGCTGCGGATAAACGAAGTATGACATGCCGTAGGTGAGCTGCACTGACATCATGAGGATGAACGACATGTCTAGACGTCGCCAAGTGTTATAAACTCCAACGGAAATCGGAAGGAATAAATGATACCCAACCGAGAATGGAAGGTGCACGATTAGAGACGTCCAATACATAACAAAGGCTGAGATGTCGTTGCCGCGAACGGAATAGTATGAGAAGGCAAAGACCATGGATCCTGTCGATAGCAAGGCGCCCAAAATCATTGTCCATGCGTTGAGGCACTCATTGTGAAGTACAAATAAGCTGCACGCGCAGGCCCAATATGTCCCGCCAAGCCGATAACCACTTATTATGTAAGGAAAATGAAGCCATTCTGGTACTTCTTCTGCACGCAAGTGGCATCTTAAACAAGACGTAGGTTCATTGCATGCGCTGGAACTAACACGCACGTCAATCGCAGGAGTGCAAGCTACCCCATTCGAGGGACGCTTCCTAAGCTCGGACATTATATCCGTCCTGCATCGCTGAACGCGTCATCGCACAAACGATGAGCAAACTTGAAATTCAACTTGCACGGCGTACCGTACTCGCCTATGACTGTCATATGCATATCCTTCCGGAAACCGCAGGATGCTTTCCGTTTGCAATTTTACAGCACGCAATGTGCCTTTATCAAAACGCCGCACCCAAGATCCAAGCGTTAGATTGTGTCGCAAAAGAGTATGCACGCCCGTATTTTACTACTTTGCTACTTTACTACAGCTGCTGTACGGCCCCGAGACAGCAACAAGAGTTAGGGCCTGCTAGGACCCCGCGCCAAGACGCGCCAAGACGCGCTCCAAGTCGGCCCTCCCTCGTCATCAGAACATCCACGTCCGCCAGCCGCAATGCGACTCTTGACTGATCGGTCAGCAACACGCAACAGGAGCCAGTTCCCTCCTCACTTGCGCGCTTCCATATCCATAGCCTTACATATCGCGAGACACATACACACACATGCAACCCTAAAACACACACACGCACACACATACAAAGATAAACCAAGTAAAAACACATTCCAAATTGTGAGCAGTACAGCCGCTCCACAGCTGAGCACAGCTCAGCTTAAAAGGAGGAGAAGCTCGCCGCTGCAACCCCACCGCCCTCGTCCCAATTCTGCTTTCACACTTCATCTCACTTGACACCATTCCACCCAAAATTGAAGCACTCTTATGCATGTGACCCTCCCAGCCACAGTCCACGACGTCTCCTTTCCGCCTAGGCCCTCCTCCCTCCACCGCAGCCCCCTCCCTAAACCCCCTCCCTAGCCCCCTCCCTAGCCCCCTCCCTAGCCCCCTCCCTAAACCCCCTCCCTAGCCCCCTCCCTAGCCCCCTCCCTAGACCCCCTCCCTAGACCCCTCCCTAGCCCCCTCCCTAGCCCCCTCCCTAGCCCCCTCCCTAGCCCCCTCCCTAGCCCCCTCCCTAAACCCCCTCCCTAGCCCCCTCCCTAGCCCCCTCCCTAGCCCCCTCCCTAGCCCCCTCCCTAGCCCCCTCCCTAGCCCCCTCCCTAAACCCCCTCCCTAGCCCCCTCCCTAGCCCCCTCCCTAGCCCCCTCCCTAGCCCCCTCCCTAGTCCCCCTTCTTGGTGGCCCCGATCATGGCCCACTGCTGGTCCGTGGCGACGAAGAAATCCCCGAACTGCCCCCGGAAGGCCTCCTGGATCTCCGGGACCTGCTCGTACAAGATGCCCGACAGCAATAGCCGCCCACCCGGCCGTACGTACCTATGTATGTACGTACGCGTGTGTGGGTATGCATGTGCGTTTGTGAGTATGTATGTATGTGTTTATCGGTGTGGTGGGAGGGGGTGAGGGGGTTAAATAATAAAGTAGGCGAGGTATGGGGAATGCGAGAACCCGGGCGTGGAGCGGAGGCCTTGATGACCGTGCCGATACACAGATTCACACTACATGCATGCCACACACACACACACAAACACACAAACACACAAACACACACACACACACAAACACACATGCAAACACACAAACACACGCACACACGCGCGCACATATCCCTGGGTAACCGTGTTTATATAGTCTGTAGTACGTGCGCACACTGTACGGCAACCCTAACCCTCAAAGACCAATCCCCAGCCCACCCCCTCTTTGCTACTCACCCCGCAAGCCTGGGCTGCAGCTCCACCAGCGGCCCCCGCAGAATGTTGGCGACCACCAAATCAAAACGAGGTGCCGCGGCCGGTGGAGGCGACGACGTAGGACGCGAACAGGATGGTGCTGACGGTGCTGCTGCTGATGATGGTGGTGATGAGAATGGTAATGTTGATGATGATGACGATGAGGAGGAGGAGGAGGGGGATGAGCCGACCTCGTTCCGCTGCGCGCTTTTCGCGGTCGTCCCCACCGCCTCCACTGCCGCCCCCACTGCCGCCCCCACTGCCGCCCCCACTGCCGCCCCCACTGCCGCCTCCACTGCCGCCTCCACTGCCGCCTCCACTGCCGCCTCCACTGCCGCCTCCTCCTCCGTCCCCAGCTGGAGCCGCTGTAGGGGCTCAGGTTCGTCGATTCCGGGCCCCACCTGCACCGCTATGAACACTGGTGGTTGGAAACCGTTGAGGGCGGCGTTCCGTTGAGCCGCCTTGACAGCCAGTGAGTCGATGTCGGTACCCACCTGGGAGCCAGGTTTTAGGGGTTTCGGGTTTTAGGGTTTTAGAGTTTTAATGGGTGAGTACCAGGGGGTGCGGACAGCGCGGGTTTGTATTGTGGGGGGAATTAGGGGCGAGTATCGGGTGGGTGGTGGGTAGGGTTGGGGTGGTTAGGGCCAGGGAGGGGTTGAAGAGCGGGGGAATGGGGTTGAGAAGGATAGGAGGTTGGAAGGGGAGGGAAGAGGCTGGCGGTGATGGTGCGGGGAGTGAGGTGAGTGTTCCTCAAAACCCAAAACACACGAACACACACACACACACACGGGTAAAGGGACAGACAACGAATGTACGAAACGCCGCAGCGAAAGCAGGCGTCATTAATCGGGGCTTACACACATATACGTACAAAATAGTCGGCCCCTACAAATCCCCTCCCCTCTTCCCCCCAGCCGCCAGAGCGCCAACCCAACCCGACCCTCCCCCCCATCATCATTCCAACCGCCATCCAACCGCCATCCCATGCCACAAGCCCGCCAAAACCACGAACCCGCCACATCCCGTCACCTCTTCTCCCCCCCCCATCCCCCCGACCTCACCGCCATTCTGGCTCCGTACTTGAGCGCCGCCAGCGCCAGCACCCCCGAGCCGCAGCCGTAGTCGCACACCTCCGCGCCCCGCAGCCGGCCCGCCACCCCCAGGCGCCTGAGCTCACCCAGGCACAGCCGGGTGGTGGGGTGCTCACCTGCGAGGTAGGGTGAGGTAGGGCGAGGTAGGGTGAGGTAGGGTGAGGTAGGGTAAGGTAGGGTGAGGTAGGGTGAGGTAGGGCGAGGTAGGGTGAGGTAGGGCGAGGTAGGGTGAGGTAGGGTGAGGTAGGGTGAGGTAGGGTGAGGTAGGGCGAGGTAGTGTGAGGTAGTGTGAGGTAGGGTGAGGTAGGGTGAGGTAGGGCGAGGTAGGGTGAGGTAGGGCGAGGTAGGGTGAGGTAGGGTGAGGTAGGGTGAGGTAGGGCGAGGTAGGGTGAGGTAGGGTGAGGTAGGGTGAGGTAGGGTGAGGTAGGGTGAGGTAGGGTGAGGTAGGGTGAGGTAGGGTGAGGTAGGGTGAGGTAGGGTGAGGTAGGGTGAGGTAGGGTGAGGTAGGGCGAGGTAGGGTGAGGTAGGGTGAGGTAGGGCGAGGTAGGGTGAGGTAGGGTGAGGTAGGGTGAGGTAGGGCGAGGTAGGGTGAGGTAGGGTGAGGTAGGGCGAGGTAGGGTGAGGTAGGGTGAGGTAGGGTGAGGTAGGGTGAGGTAGGGCGAGGTAGGGTGAGGTAGGGTGAGGTAGGGCGAGGTAGGGTGAGGTAGGGTGAGGTAGGGTGAGGTAGGGCGAGGTAGGGTGAGGTAGGGTGAGGTAGGGCGAGGTAGGGTGAGGTAGGGCGAGGTAGGGTGAGGTAGGGTGAGGTAGGGTGAGGTAGGATGAGGTAGGGCGAGGTAGGGTGAGGTAGGGTGAGGTAGGGTGAGGTAGGGTGAGGTAGGGTGGGTGTTCCAGGGAATGTTTAGGCAGGGGTGGGGGGATGTCTGCGCTTGGAACAAGATTATCTCAACTGCTACCGATGCTACTGCTACCGATGCTACTGCTACCCCTACTGCTACTGCTACCGATGCTACTGCTGCAAAGTACGGCGCAACTCGTTGTGTTCCAGAGTGACCTCAGGAGCCACCAGGCCCCAGCCAGCATAGCATGGAGGAGGGGTAGGGGGAGGAGGAGGAGGGGGGGTAGGGGGAGGAGGGGTTGTGGTAGGGATGGGAGGGAAGTGAGCCCAGGATGGGTCGTCACACACATACACACGAACACAACAAGACGTTGCCGGCTCTGTGGTATGCAATAATGCGGTGTACGACACCGTTCGTACATATTCCGTATTACTCACCGGTGCCGAAAGCCACTCCTGGCTGCAGGATGATGTTGGTTGCTGCGGGGTCCGCCGGCTCGGACCACTCGGGGACCACCCAGAGGTCCTCGCATATCCGCTGCGGGACGTAGCTGGCCTTGATCTGGATCCCAAAAGAGAAGGGGGGAAAGGGGGAAGG
Source organism: Volvox carteri f. nagariensis (assembly GCF_000143455.1). Taxonomy (NCBI): domain Eukaryota; kingdom Viridiplantae; phylum Chlorophyta; class Chlorophyceae; order Chlamydomonadales; family Volvocaceae; genus Volvox; species Volvox carteri. Next base: position 427,079 of record NW_003307574.1, read on the forward strand.
GGGGAAGAATCATATGACGGCGGTGGTGGTGATGATGGTAATGATGGTCATGATGGTAATGATAATGGTGCAAGAAGCGAAAGTAGGGGTTAAGAGGTAGAGGGGAAAGGGAGGATGACGTACGACAGGGGGATGATGATCAACGGTTATGGCATGGAGATGATTCCCACGACAACAACCCCCATAAGCACACGGTATTTAAAACCCAACACGGCGAGCGGAGGCTGGCTTCCCCGCCCGGTGCTGCCCTAATCTACCCCAACATCCCCCTCACCCTCACCCTCATCCCGCTACTGCCCCCACCTGATCGACCCACGCCTCATTCGCCACGGCCTCCACTCGGTACCGGATACCACCACCACCGCCACCACCACCACCACCACCACCGTGCTGCTGCTGCACCACCCCTGCTTCCTCCGGCAGCGGCCCCGTCCCCAGCCCTAGGCAGTCCAGCGCAACAGCCAGCGTGCCGTCCACGTCAGCCTGGGTCAGTACGGAGGGGAAGGGAAGGGGGGCCAGTGAGGACGAGAGAGAAAAGTGAGGAGAGGAGAGAACGTTGTTGCGGCAGATAGAGGGCTCTACCCTGAATCCCCCAGTGGACGTACAACGCCACCACAACCACCGCAACCACTACAACTACCACAACCACTTAGGAGCCACTTGACGCCATGTAAACGGCCCCATTACGATGAAGCTGATGATGACGATGGGACGACGACGACGACGACGCGGAGGAGGAGGGGAGCTGGCGAGTGTGTGTATGTATGTGTGTGTGTTGGGGGGGGGTATATGCAAGTGGAGGGGATTGGGGAACACACGCACACGCACATGCACAGAAGAAGCCCCACACGGGGTGTACCGTGCTCCGGTTCCCCAGGGGGGCATCCCACCGCCCTGAGGGGCATTACGTCGTCCTGTTCCTCACCGTGTGTGTGTATGATGTGTGAAACAGGGGGGTGTATCTTCGCCCGTGGCAGCTACCCTGCGAAACCCTGCCTTCCCCGGTATTTCGGGGCACCCTCATCCAGTCACCCTAGTCAACTTCTCAGTTGATCGCTCAGGTTCCGCACCCACCACCAGCATCCAACGGAATCTGCCGGGTCGACAGCGCCCCAACTCCATTCCTGGTCGACTCGTAGGTTAACTTTATCCCAGGTCACCACCGTCCATCGACTAGGGGCGCTTTACCTTCCACCATCGGAAGGATTTTGACCTTATTGGGTATCGATCCCGGGATCTCCCGGGGGCAATGGTCGCGCCTTACCAGTGGTGCCAAACCCTATATATGTGTATGTGTGTATGTATGTGTGTGTGATTGTGTGGCATGGGCGACAGTAGACCTCCTTCCTATCGCCATCTGACAGCGGAACAACGGGAACCCATCTTGGCGTACGGAGGATTCCCCCACCCACGCACCCACCATTACCCTAAAACCCTCATTCTCACCACCACCACCACCACCACCACCCCAGCCACCACCAACATTAACACCACCAGCACTACTCCCGCCGCGCCAAGGCAGCCCCCCTACCTCCAAGGGAAAGTACGCGAGGAGGTCGCACAGGTCCCACAGGTGCCCCGCGCCGTCGTCGTAGATCTCCTGCTCTGGAGCCCCGGGTGGGCGGTGCTCCTGCACGCTGACGTGTGCGCGTGCGTGCGGGTGGGTGTGCGGGTGTGTATGTGTTTTGGGGGAATGCGGGGTTATGGGTTGGGGAGATGGGAAGCAGCAAATAAGGGGCCGGGGTGGCATTGCGGGCCAGTTATGGTCGTGGTGCGCATGCAGGGGTCCTGTATAGGTAGTTCGAGGAGGGGGGGGTACTTGTTAGCTTAGTTTAGGGTTTTACGACTTTGTTAGTACGACATGACAGCGGCCAGGCATTCACCAACTCCCTTCATAATAGAATCCGCGGCTTGGGCATGGGTAGCCATCTGTTGCTGCTGGGCAATGGCTTGCATGCTCTGAACTTTGCGATCAATTTGACAAGATGATATTGGCGGTGTTTGACGTGGCAGCTTGGTGTCTCACGAGCTTGGTCGTATGTGTACGACATGATACGACGGCGTACGACTCACACGACGGACTGGGCGCCCATCGCCAGCAGTACATCGCCGAGCTCCTCCGCCAGGTCGCCGCTGACGCCGCTAACAACGCAGCAAAGGCAGGTTGCCTCTATCTCAGCAGGCGGTGGCGACACGGACGAAGACGACGACGACGACGACGCAATCGAGCGGACAATTGATATCGGCAGCAGTTGCTCCGATAAATTAACCGGGCCTCGGGGAAGCAAGACTGATGGTCTCCTGCGGCATCGCAGGTAATCAGGCACTTTTGAGAAGATGAGACTGTGGCCGCGCGGGACAGGGGACATGCACGAAAAGTTCCGTCCGGGACCAGTGGCATTGAGGCACAGGGAGAAAGTAATACTTACAGGATTTTATACATGTTTGGAGGTCCTATGTGCCTTCTGCAAAGGAAAGCCCTTGCTGCCGTCATCGGTTTCGGGCATGACCACTTGCGGGCGACAGCCGCCCTCAAGCTTGGTAATTGTTGCGCATACATACTTTTGCAGTTGCTTAAACAATAGGATTTAAATACTCTGTAAAATTTCATCCATCGGTTTTGCAGAGCTATCGGAAAAGTGGTCGCCGTCGGAGCCGTTAATTGTGACGCAAAGCGAGCCGCAATGCACATCAAACTCTAAACCTCATGAAACTCAACGCAGCGGTTGATTTCCGGAAATGTAAAGCAGATCTCGATGCCGGTGGATGACGGACCTAATTGAGACGAACCAGCGGTCAGTTACAAGCGCCGTACACACATATGGTTGGAGCGCTGGACGAGCATTTGCCCTAAAGTGCTTACTGACGCGCCATCGGAACGTTGCCACGAATCCAGCGTCAACGATGCTTGTAGGAAGAAGGTGCTGTAAAATGATAAGACAGTCCTGTCTCTTCCCTAAGCAAGTTTGGAAAGGTTTCAGCAGCTTACAAATAAGTTACAGCGCTGAGCCCTCGGGTACAGAGTGGACAGGGAAACGGCGAATAAACAGTGCAGTTCACTGTCCTATGAAATGGATTGTCCAAGCGGGACATGAACGTCATGGGACGCCAAAACGCATCCTGCACGCTAGATGACTTCGAGCGTTGTCCGTTTCGGCACCCACCACCCGCACATGCACGCACAATTATATACGCACACAGATACTTGTAACCTTCACACGCACACACATACATACACACAAACATACATACATACATACATACATACACCGACCACACTCCGTCCCGGAGGCTTCGGGGCAAAGTTCACATGTTTACCTCACGTCACAACCAATACATGGCCACGCTTGCCGCACGACGCGTAACCGATATGTAAATATGCAAAATTCCGTTGTACGACAGTGTGCACGACTTGTGTGCTAACTTGCCCCAAGGGCATGTGCGGGTGTTAAATTGGGGATATCGGACAGACCCAGCGTTGTAAGGAGTGGCCCATACCTTTGACACGACGGTAAAGAAAGAAAGGAACATCACACCAATATGCATGGCAGCGGAGAATGGACAGGAGGAACAACGATAACGTCAAACAAGTCGGTCACTAACTTTAAAAAGGACAAAACTCTTTCCGTTTGGGCCCGAACGAGACCGAAAAGTCCTCTTCCGGTACGTGGGGTCGAGCAAACACAACCCTTCGGGCAATTTACTGCCATACGAAAAAACTCCCAAAACACTTCGCAACACATGCACAACTTCGCAACATGCATCGAGTTTTATTTCCAGAACACATACGTGCCCTCACACCTCGCACATCACTCACATGCGCAGGAACTCAGGGCTCATTCACAAGTAACAAAGCTTGGCCTCCCGAATGCCGTACCACGTACGGACGATGAACTCTGACGATCGTACATAGAGAAGGAATCAGACGAACTGCCCTCTGCAACCACCACTGCAGCTCCAAGAGTCTGCCTGTATGTATGTATTCCCCACAGCTCGCATTTTTCAAATTTCGGCCACGTCAGTTCAAATATCACCAGAATCCCGCCACAACCTTAACCCACATCCGTTAAGGGCCCCCCTCCAGGACCTTAACCAGTTGTGATGGTGTCCTCAGCACCCAAAGGACTATGTGCAGGATCCAGATTGCTGGTTCCCTTCACTCGCCACGAATCCCGGGTGCGTGGAGCGACCTGCCGCCGCTGCTGCCGCCGCAGCTGCCTGCGGCGGCGCCGGCGGTGGCGACACATTGCCGCTGCTACCAAGCGCCGCCGTCGCCGCCGCCCCGGCCCGTTTACCAAGCTCCGGTAGCTGGTCTTCCACGTAGATAGCGTCGCCTACCACAGATACGGGTGGCGGCGTGAGCACGGGCGCGAGCACGGGCGTGGGGCGGCTTGGCGTGGCACAAGACTTACGGCAAATTGTAACCCAGCGCATAGTGCGGGGAGGAGGGAGGGGAACCACAGGACGGGACAGACGGAAATACAGACCGACACAGGCGGCACACGCTACAGGCGGGGCGTTTGAAATGGCAAGATCTTGACCAGTTAGTTAGTTATTTAGGGGTTATGGACAACCAACCGAAAAGAGAAAGCACCTTGCACGCAACCGTATTGCCGGGGATGCATGCGTACATACGTGCATAGACGCGCAACTCCCTCTCCACCGCGCACGCACATGCGCGCAAACCATTCTGGAGCCCTTTGAGGAAGAGAACCCGGAGCGGTTCTCCAGTAAACAACAACACACAGGATACAGATATCCAAACAAACGCACATCCAGGCACATATGCGCTCTGTTTCCTAAAGAAAACGACACACATACATACATACATACAGGCACTGAAGCGGAGCTCAAGGACGTCAAACTAAAAGTTATTTTTACAAGACTGGCACACCCCGAGAGAGAAAGCCCGCCCCCATGGTGCGTTGCGAACCCGCTGCTGCGTTACCCGCCGCCGCACATAAATAATCCACAACCAGAATACATAGAGAGACAAACAAACATTCAAACGCATACACAACAACAAGTGCCTCGACAGGCACCACGGCTCGGATTTCTTCGGACATGAAACAACAGACAACAAAAAAGTCGCACTCGCACACGGGGCATTCTCTTTTTCACCCGGCAATGTGTGTGAGACCGTGCAGGGACAGCCGCACATGCAGGACGCCACCTCCATATGCCACTAACTATAGCAACTACGAGGGGGAATAGCGAGAAGGCAGATTTCTTACACTTCTAGAACCTTCCCCGCCCCAGCCCACAGTCCACAGCCGCAGATTTTTGGCGCCCGGTGCAAATGGCGCGGCTACAGAGGTGCACACGAGAGCACCACGCTACGTTAACCCTCTGCTCTGGGTGTGTATATGTGTGTGTATCTGTCTGTGTGTATGCATGTGTGTATATGCGTGCGTGCGTGTGTGTGTATATGTGTATATGTGTGGGTGTGCCCCCATCGCTCTAATTTTCAAGGGGCGGCGCACTTTAAAATAGACAGCGGCTCCTGCAAGGGCATCCAGCGTGCACACAGGCACCTATGCGCCACGCATGCTGATGGAGACGCTGCTTCAACGCTTACAGCTTTGAACCACACCGGCTCCTCGATTTTTACAAACACTCACAAGCACTTACATGCTACATTATCGTAATAGGCAATCTTACCTTTCCCCCCCAACAAAATCCCTGACGGTCCCCCTCCCACACACACACAATTAACAGGAGCTCTTTACGAAGCGCTTCCCTTACCCCCTCACCTTCCTCCCCTCCTCATCTTCCTCCTCCTCCTCCTGCCCCTTTCCCCCCTACCCTACCGCACGCACCCTCCTGCACCCTTCTCCACGTCCCGGGGTCCCCCGCGGTATCACAACCTCACGCGGGCGGCTGCTGAGGTGGCGGATGTGGCTGTCCAGCCCCCTGTACACCGCTGCCCCCCTGAGCCTCCCGCTGTGCCTGATGCTGCTGCTGCCCGAAGTCCCAGGTGTCGATGGTGCTGAGGTTTAGGCTGAGGCCTACAACGCACATACATACATACATATATACAACGTGCATACGTACGCATACATACATACATGACGACCGCAATGACCGTCAGGTCACAATGTACCATAAAAAAACCACGTGGCGTCAAACAACAGCTGCAAAACATATTGGAGGGTAAAAGGCAGGAAAAAAGGAGAAGGGAGTGGCAGGCAACACTACCGCCACCACCTTCCCTCCGCGACCAACACGCACTGACTCACGCACACTCACCCACCGCCAGGGCACAAGCCCGCCAAAGCCAAGGACACAAAAATACAACGACACGGCAGATGTGCGGAGGGAGGTTTGTATACTCGAAGGACAGGAGACGACAAGACCCCTCGAACAAACCCCGAGCGCTCCGGCGGCACACATATCCAGATGGCTGGGGGGCGGGAGTGCGAGGGGCTGAGTGGCTGTGGGGCTGTGGGAAGCTGAGCCACCGCTGGGTTGAAGCCGACTTGGAGCCGGCCACGTCCCAAAACGTGGACACGGACTCCCCCATCCCCCTTTCCGCGGTGTGTGTGTGTGTGTGTGTTGGACGGTGGTGGTTGGGTGTGTGTGGGAGAATGGAAGAGGAGGAGGAGGAGGAGGAGGAGGTTATCACTCGCATTCACTTCCCAGCATCTCTTTCAGCCCGCCGTGGTGAGCTGCGGAGGGGACGAGGGGGGGGAGAGGGGGGGAGTAGGCGGGTATAATGCGGGTGCAAGAAGAAAACGTGTATAATGCGGGTGGGTGGTATTGTCTGGAATTGCATCACGTCACATCGCGGAAGGGAAGGGAAAGGAAAGGGGGTGGTAAGGGAGGGGAGGCCCTTGGAGGGGAATGGGCTCCGGGGGGGATGTTTTCGTGTTAAGGGGCAAGCAGCCTGAGGCAGGGCTGGTGGGCGATCACTTGCTGGGGTGTGGCACACGGCGCAGGGGAGGTGGGAGATGTGACTAGTGGGCTGCGGGTTTCGTGCCGTACATGCGAAACCTGTATCTTAGGTTGTCTCTGTGCGCGTGTCTGCGTGTGTTGGTGTGTCTGCGGTTGCCTTCATGGTATGCCTGTTCATGCAACGACACGTTAATTTATTCGGCTGCTAGTTGAACAGTGATATCGATGGATGTCAATACGGCGATAAGCACGTACCGCAGGTGACGGAAGCGGCGGTACCGCGGCGATGAATGTACAACGTACGTACCTCACCGTACAAGGGATCCGCCTCCAAGTCCGCTTCCTCAACGTTGAGCAGTAGCTTGGGGTTCCGGGCAATCATGGACACCGGATCCTGCGTGTTGTACCTGAGATGACGCATGCGGCGGCAGTACGGGTCCGTACGGTTCGGCGCCGTACGGTACGGAGTACGGTGAGTAACGGAGGGATCCCTTTTTCCGACTTCCCGAATACCCCCTCCTGACCGTGACCTACGTACTCTCCATAAATACCCGAACACCACCTATCCCAGTCACCTCCCCGAGTCCCCCGGCCACCGTACGTCGGTACGGTCGCGTTCGGGTAGCGTACGGATAGCGCACGCCGGTACGGCTGCCGTATAGTGCGGGTAGCGTACGTTGGTAGGTTGTCGCTTCACCTGCCGTGCCCTGAACCCCGCCACCCCAACCCCGGCCACTCGAGGCCAGATCGACCCACCATCGGCTGACATTAGCCAGGCTCTGCGCCAGTGCGGCTGGATCCATGAGGTACGGCACCTCTTCGATGATGGCGTCCGGGTTCGGAGCGGTGGATAACACCCGCCGTACCTTGAGGGGTTGGTAGCGATGGGCGATGGTGGGGGTTAGGGTTTTCGAAGGGTTGGGGGGTGTGATGGGGGGCAGGGTCGTGCTGTGTAGTGGTTGTGGCTGTGGTGGCGAGGTGTTAGTTCCAAACATCAAGCTATGTGATGCACCGGCCTCAACGAACGTGCGCCAAGTTAAGGATCCCGGTTCAATTCCCATGCAGGACACTTACCACCACCGCATCCGCTGAGACCGCCTCCGGAGTTTTCAATAGAATCTTGGGCGCCTTGGCTATAATGCGGCCAACGTTGGCTCCTACGACATAGAGTAGTTGGCAATCAAATCAACGGCGGACAACGGCGCCGTACGATGTCCTATGATGATTGCAACCCCATATGCGAACACGGGCCGTACAGACTGCCGTACACCACCCACCCACTGTGGGTGTGGCCAAGTGGGCGGTGGTGCGACTGGGTGGGATGCGTGTCCGAAAGGATCCTCCTTAAACCATGTGTGCTTCAATGGGGTTGAAGCACCATGGGAAGGTCTCAGGAGCATCCCTCGCCTCCGAAATACACACACACATATACATACATACATACACACACATATACATACATACATACATACACATGCACGGTGCTCATCACGGTGCCGTGTCGTACGGGACAAACGGACGCCACTACGGATACACACAGGAGAGAGACAAATCCATAGGGGCACGCACACACACACACACACACAATAGTCATATGCACTTTTGCCAAGGGTATATATACATATATGATGTATATACACGCATATAACAGACGCGTATATATGCATTATAGCAAACGGACAAAGAAACACCACGCCAGACACGGCAGGTGTGTGTCCCCTCCCCCGGGTCAACCCCGTCAAATGCCCTTTTCGCAGCTGCCCCCCCACCAGGCCCCCCTCCTCCCCCTCCCCCTTTCCGGCCGCCAGCAGCTCACCCGGGTAGAGGCTCTTGATGACGACCAACATGGTCGCCACCTGGGAGACAGAGGTGGTGGCGGAGGACGGGGAAGTATTATCAAAGACCCGGCAGCAGCAGCAGCAGCAGCAGCAGCGGCGACTGCTGCAGAGCTTTTGTCCGGGGTGCGGCGGCTCGGGGTGTTTGCAATTTCATCGCAAAAGTGGGACACAACAAGCACACACACACAGACACACGCGGATGCGCCGGCACATGGTAGCTGACGTGTTTTTCCTTAGCTTCCTTGATGCAGTGCAGTGCAGTGCCGACTTGGCAGTGCCCCGGCTCGGAGCTCACACCCGGTTTCCTTTCCCCTCCCTTCCCCTCCCCTCCCCTCCCCTCCCCGAGGACGGCTTTCTGGCACGGCTTCGTTTTCCCGCCCTCCCCAACTCCTACACACATATATACACACACACACGCCGCATCAGTCTCCTCAACCATCCGGGGGGTCTTCTCCCGCACCTGGTTGACGTCCTTGGCCAGCTTCGCCTGCAGACCGGCGTGCGCGCCATGCCGGGGAGTAGGCGGACGACAGACAAGGGTGGATATCTCCAAATGGTGTTTTTTTTCCTCCCCAACTCCGTCACTCCGTCCACTCCTCCCTTCCTGTCATCCCCCCCCCACTCCTCCAGTCCCCCGTCCTTGCATTCACATCTCTCTCAACTAAACTGCCGTACATCCCGCGGCCCGCAGCTATAACTTGAACTTTGAATGTACTACCCCTGATCTCCCTCCCCCAATCTCTGAACTCCCCCCTTCTCCTGCACTACTCACCCAGTCTCCTGCCCTCATTTTGCTGACGTCTGGAGTCAGCTCCGGCAGCAGCTGCTCCAGTCGGTCGAGATTGTCACGAAGCAGTTGCTCGGAGATGCCCTGGCGCCGACCAGCCTGAGCAGGAAGAGGATGGAGGAGGTGGGATGCGGTTGAGAGTAGGAGTGAGGGGAAAGTGAGGGGGTAGTCGCCGGTTGGGCGAAGCGGCCGACCGGAAGCGTGAGTTGGTGGCGGGTGAAAAGGGTGGGTGGCTTGGTGAGCGAGTTGGTGGGTGAAATGGGGGATGGGGTTTTAGGGGGGGTAGGGAGGTTGATAGGCGCACGGGGATGGTCGATGGGTAGGCCGGCAGGTAGGTCGGCAGATAGGTAGAGGTGGGGGCATAGCCTGCAGTGAAGTTGGTCGTGTTGGGTGGGAGAGGAGACTGACGACCTCACTGCGGAATGAGATTGGGAACCACCTGGGAGCCGTAGATGACTGATTCTCGCGAGGCCGGCCAGGTGACGAAGTAGATGCATGCTAGGATTCGTGAGGGTCGAGCTTCATGAGTAGAGGCCACGTCTGGCGCTTTTATCGGTGAGAACAGCAGCCGGGAATGAAGCTATCTCAATTGCGGGAGTTGTTTCTTGAGCTGTGCAAGCTTATCACCTCGACAATTTCGGCAACGACGCGGTCCCTGCGCCTCTTTGCATGGTCGAGCTGCTTTAGTCCAGAAAGCGGCTTTGTTGATCCGTAATAGTGGCCAAGGGTGTAGCGGCGGTCGTCGTCGCTGGACGCTGACGCCGGTGCTGGGCTTGCTCCTTCTGTCGGATAAAATCGCGTGAGCTAATCAAAGGGATATAAAAGAGACCACGTAATGAGAAACCTCACCCTGCTCATCATTTGATTGCGCTTGACAAGGTGCAAATCGATGCCGGAAGTTCCTAGGGTTGGTAAGGGCCGACGGCCTGCAGCCACAAGACATCGTCCGCACGAGATACATACTTCAAATGTAAGGACATTGGGTAGGAATTGCTCGCTGGTACAAGTCAGCCATTACTAGCGTTGGTTCTGGAGCGGAAATACGTTAAAGCACAACCGAATAGCTGGTGAATTATGATGAGGACTGCAGCTTGTAAGTGCTATGTACATCTGGACTTTGGAAATCCAGGCCTAACAACAGAAGAGCCTGTCCTTGGTCGGTGGAAGTTCTTGTTGCTGCTGCCTTTAAAGTCCTCCTTGGGTTTTGTTACATAGCTTGCCGTTAATATGCGGTGTTATAAGCTCTCCTCACATTATATTTAAATATATACGAGAAAGGGCTTGCAGAAACCTCGGTTATTCTGGTTCGGTAAAGTGGTCGCCCTGGACGCACTCGCACATGGACCTCGAGCACTGAACGCCTCGCACGAAACTACTTCCATGTTGTGTATCAAATTATCATTTTTACGGCTATGCAGGCATGCAAGCACGCCAAGCCCGAGTGTGCAAGGTTTAGGACAGGACCAAGCACGGAAGTTGTGTTATCAAACGAGATTTCTGTATTGATGTTTCCGTGGATACAAATCCAACTGATTTCAACAAAGCTGAAAGAGTACTTCCCGTCAGGCTGGATGTGCATGACAGAAGGGCACGTTGGGAGATGTTGTTCTTGCTCGGGATGCTCTAAATGTGGTTAGGATCGCATACTCAGATAGGCTTTGTGTGCAGAACAGGCTAACATGGTTTATTCGGACACCAGCAGCAGTAAGCAAGGCCAAGTTTGGAGCGGCGCCGGTTAAGCCGCGTACAGCCGAGAATGTACCGCCGAGCCGCCGAGCCGAGCCGCAACTCATTTAGGTGCCAGGGCAAATCTGGCTGAGCTGCTGACCGATGACGGATGGATCTTTACCACGGACATACAGATGTAATGGAACGGCTCAAGGCCCCCGAGACGCGATACAAGGGCTACGCGGATGTACATGTGCAGAAACTGTGGGGAGCTTTCCAAGACTTCAAACAAAAACCTGATATGCCCTTTAGGAAATACATTAAGGTGCTGTATGATGTATGTAAACTGCGAGCTCAAGGAAAGCGGTCAAGCCGTAACTGACGCTAACGCCGTGTAAGGCGCAAGGGTCTACGGCCAGAATGCAAGCGGTATATCGCACCGTACTACTCCATCAAGGATACAATGCCGGAAAACCTGGCCGAGCTCGAGGCCAACCTGAGAGGCGGAGATCGAGGCATCGACATCGGCTGAGGTTACACCTCTAGTGCTCTACATCGGCAAGGGCAACAGCAACGGAGTTAAGTACAAGGGCAGCAACAACAGCCACAGGGGCGGCAACAACAGCCACAGGGGTGGCAACGACAACGCTAACTTTGGTGGAAGGTGCTACAACTGCAAAGAGCGCGGTCACTGAGCGTCTGAATGCCCCAAGCCCAAGAAGTACTGCAGCGTCTGCAGGAAGTTGGGCCACTTTGCTGAAGAATGCCGCAGGGTGGGTCGCAACGGTGATGGTGGCACAGGAGCCGCCAAGGTTGAGTGACAGCTGTCCATGCTGGAGCCATGCAACCAGCAAGATTTGTCTGCTGCAGAAAATTTTGGGCACGAACGACGGCTCTAGCAGAGCAAGAGCCTGCACCAGTTCTTGCCAACCAGACAACGGCAGAACAAGGCAAGGAGGAGGAGACCTGGTACCTCGACACTGGGGCTGCCTACCATGCCACGCCAGACGTGCAGACTCTCTATGACTACAAACTGTGTGAGCCGATTGCTTTGAAGTGTGGTGGTGGGGAGATCCACTACATGGTGGGGTATGGGGATGTAGTGTTGGAGATTCCTTATGCCTCTGGGTCTAATTCTGACTCCACAAGCCGTAATTACCACCGGCCTAAGGGGTCTTTGCTGATTATTATTAAAACCGTGTCCTATGTGCCGGGTTTTAAGTTCCGGTTAATATCGTTGAAGCAGCTAACAATAACGGGTGCCACCCTTGACGGGAGTGGGTGCAGCCTTTACATTCTGAACAAGGAGGAAGGCTGGCCAACCCGGTCATCTTACCCTGTCAACTCTGCATGCTGTAGTGGTGAAGGAAAGGAAGTCACGTCACACCGCTTCCCGATTGCAGCAGTCCACTGTGTTGCAGGCCTTGCTCAGCTATGGCACTCACCCTTTGCCCACCTGAGCTATGGTAACACGGCACACTTGGCTGACGAGGATATGGTCCAAGGCCTTGGTGTGACAGCAGTGAAGTTCTGGGGGGCTGGTTCGTGTGTGTGTGAAGGTTGTGTCATGGGTAAACACGCAAAGAGGCCTTTGATGGACTCACAATCAAATGTGAGTCGGTCCATGGAGCGTGGGCCGACATCGATAGAGTCCTATGGGGCACGAGCTATGTTGCCGTGTTCCTAGATGAATACTCGGGACTGTCAACAGTGTTGTTGTCGAAGGAAGAGAGTGATGCAAGTGCGACAATTGAAGTTACCCTCAACACCACACCACTGTGGGCATAAGGTTAAGGAAGTTTACAGAGACCGTGGGAGGGACCTATCTTGGCAGAATACCTGAGGAAATGGGGTATAGTACACCAAACCTCCACACCATACATGCTGCAGCAGAATGGCAGGGCAGAGCGGCTAAACAGGATGCTAATGGAGAAAGTTCGATGCATGCTAGTCAAAAGTGGGCTTCCTATGAAGGCCTGAGCGTAATCACACATGCAACAGGCAGCCTGAATTGCAAATGTCCAGGCTTTGTAGGAAGCCCACTTTCGACTAGCATACATCAAACTCTGTCCATTAGCATCCGATTTAGCCGTTCTGGCCTATCATTCTGCTGCGGTGTGTAGGGTGTGGATGTTTGGTGAACTATACCCTGTTTCCCGAGGTATTCTCCCATGACCGAGTTTAAGTACTCCCACAGTCCATGCAAACTTCCTTAACCTTGTACCTGCACTGCTGCTCCACGGGTAACTTAAATTGTCACACTTGCATCACATTTTTTCTTCAACAGCACAACTGCTGACCATCCTAAGCATTCATCTAGGAACATGGCAACATAGCTTGCACCCCCATATGACTCAACTGACATCGGCCCACACAGGTCCATGTGTACACGCTCCATGGGCCAGCTCACACTTGATTGTGAGTTTGGGATGTTATGGCTCTCACTGTGGTGTCAGCTATGGAGCAGAGGTGGTGGGCTGTGGTGGGCACGAGGTTAGGGGCCATGAGGCCAGGGGCCATGAAATGGGAGCCAGCAGGTCTGGAGAGGATGTTGGAGCATATGTGGGCTCATCACAACTCAGTTATCCCCTTTGGGCGCTATTCTGGGCTGATAGTGCGGTGTTTCTTACATGCCTTTCAGGCGTTGTAGTATTGCCCTTGGGCCTTCGGCTCTTTTGAGTAGTTTTACAGGTATGGGGTCACGCACCCCCCAACCATGTAACACACACACATAACAATACATAAACTCACAATCCTACGGGATCTCAAACAACCAGAATCCTACGGAATATGCCCGGGGGGTGCATGAGGATGTTCGCTCCAGAGGGGAGGAATGTAAGAAGAGTTCAGCTCCCTTGGCATCTCCCTGAGTATTCCTTGCCTGGTGTTACACATGCCGAGGTTCATGATGGTACAAGGTACGTAATTTGAAGCACTAAGAAGCGGGGTGCACTCTTATGCATCCTGCAGCGGTGATGGTGTTGAGGTTCTGTACTGCGTACTCGTGTGGTTTGTTGCAGCAGTTGGTGATGCCAGCAGTGTACGGTCTCCATCTTCTTTCATAACCGCCATCTTTGGCAGTGGCAGTGGCGTTGCCGTGATTCCACTGAGACACTACTAACCGGACGGGGCATGGAAGGGCCTGGACTTGCTGGGATCTGTAAGTGGATATGAGGAGAGGAGTTGAGGCGGCGATGACGGGAGATGCAGGCCCCGGGATTTGGAGGTCCAAATGCCACGCTGGGTGGCGATCACGACTTGGGTGGCTGCAGCAGTGGCTTTGTCTGTTACGAGCTTCTGGGGCTTTGACCCGGGAGGCTCATGGACCACTGGACTTAGCAAGCAGAAAAACAGGACGAACAGTAGAAGAAACTAGAGACATAATAAACAAATTATGCGTAGGACTAGATAAATAACTAGACATGCAAGCGGGATCCTCCATTCCCTCCGTCCAGTTGCCTGATGATGCGTAGAGGAAAGGAAACAATGGGGGATAATAAGAGGAAGGCAGGACAGGCTGGCGTGTACAGCAGCCGAACCCAGCAGCCAACACCCGCTGAAGGAAGGAAGGGGCGAGCGAGGCAACTAAAATGCTCTGCCTTGCCATCGTTCCAAAACCAGATGTGATAATCCTTCGGGCGTATGTTAATAAGAAGCACAAAGCTGCACGACAACCCCTACAGGATAATAAAGCTCAATCATCATGTATTCTGCGGTGTCCTAATCTGAAAGTACGAACGGGAATACCTGAATGCCGTTTGGCTGGCTGCTTTTCTATGTTTGTGGTTGTTACAGTGGGCTTCAGACTTGCAAGAATAGAGCCAGCTGGCTAGCTTGCCATGCAGTGCACCTGAGACGATCAGGGCAGACAAGACGCCCACCCGGACCAGGCAACGCAAGTGTCACCTCGACAGCAGAAAGTGAATCCAAAGGGAAGGCTCAGAAACCCACAACCACTGGGAGATTTTCCAACAGGCTCTCCAAATTGGTGAAAGTCCTGGGATAGCCACCAGAGGGCCCACCAGCAACTACTGGGCCCACCAGCAACTACTGATACGCAAGTAGTGACAAATACTGACACGCACCATTGCCCCGAGAGATCCCCGGATCGTTACCTGTCAAGGTCGAAAATCCTTCCGATGGTGGAAGGTAAAGCGGCCCTAGTCGATGGACGGTGGTGACCTGGGATAGAATTGACTTACGAGCTGACCAGGAATGGAATGAGCCGCCGTCGATCCGCGGCAGATTCCGTTGGATGTCGGTGGTGGGTGCAGAACCTAGGCGATCCACTGAGAAGTTGACTAGGGTAACTAGATGAGGGTGCCCCGAGGGTGCCCCGATGAGGGTGCCCCGGGTGCCCTGCGGGGAAGGCAGGGTTTCGCTAGGTAGCGGCCACAGGTGAAGATATACCCCCCTGTCCCACACATCACACAACATATCACTGACAGGAACTTGCATGTTGTTATTAGGTGAGGTCTGTGCCCCCAAAAGCATCCAAATAAAAGAAATCAAAATAAATCGAAACAGGTGATAGCTAATTGTCCATTGTTGGCCACTCCTGTAAACATAACAACTTGTCTGACACAATTCGCAAGGAGGGGTGATGTGACCCGACAGGATCCCAACCTTCAGATGATCCTGCGAGGAAGAGACCTGCATTAGCTCTCAGGTTTGGAGAGTCAGCAATGTACCGTTGTCTATGCATGGCGATCTTAAGCTAGGCAACCCGCCGGCAGAGGCTCGCTTGGCAGCGGGGTAGCTTCAAATACACCTATCAGCTACACGCAACCCTTCTGACTGTGACTGGCGGCGCCAGTTACGACGTTTGTCTTTCCTTGGTTGCGCTCAATCAGGTAGTTGAATTCTATTCCCATCACCATCAGCCCACGAGCCTGTACTACTGCAGTTTATTTGCGCAGCAGTTGCATGCCGAACTTGGGCATGGCCGAATTAACCGTCCAGATATTGACTGGTGCGGACAACACCTGAGGCATGACACAGGGAGGTTGTGCGTGCGCAACTGCCAACATCTCCCATCATGCATGGTATGTCGGCATTATTAAACGAAAGCGAGCTGCTTGCGCCTTTCGGAGTAAGGATGGCCTGTCCTTTGCCGTTTTGGATCTGGGACAGTCAAGCAACGGGACGCCACCAGTTGAATAGTCAGACCAATCAGTCAGACCAATCCAGAGTCAGACCAATCCGTGGCTATACTGTAAAAGGCAATTTGGCGTCCGGCTGAGGACGGACGCACTAGTCTTTAATTGCTTGGAAAGCCTGGGTGGAAAGCCTGGGTGCATTAATTGTCCCAGCCTTACGATGCTACAGCTGCCAAACGTAATTTGTTAGATGGGAGACTGTAGCCAGGGCTAGTGCAGCTGTACACTACGGCGTCGGTAGTGGTGCGCTGGGTTTCCCTCGAGCCGACGGATGGGATGGGGCTGCGGGATTTGCCCGTGTGGGGCTGCAGTGGGCTGTGGCGGGCGCGAACTTAGGGAGGCAATTGTCCTCAGTTGTTTGCAGTCGCCTGCAATCATCTGTGATCTGCCTATAACAACCCAAGGAGGTGCATGAGGCTTGTATGTTGCCGGGCCTGGTACACAGCTTTACTAGAGTTACGTTCGAAGCACTGCGATGCGGGCATCTATCGAGGTCTATCGTCATTCGCACAGATTGTTATAGGCGAACAAGCACCCCTTGAGGAAAGTTAGAACATAATGCAGGATTGTACGCCCTGCTTCCTCCAAAGCCTGTTGGCGCAATATTGGCCCTGAGGATGCCGTTTAATGTCCCGAAATGACTTCAGGTTTGCTAGGTTTGCCAAAAGCGCCTAGGAGCGCCTAGGAGCACGAAGGAGCACAGAGCTTCATGCTGTTTCGCTCGGCCGAAACCATGCGTCAGCTCATTTTTATCTTGTGGAAACCCGTTTCTCCTTGCTCCCGCGCGAGGATTCGAAAAATTCTCGCCCACCAGGCCGAAATGACGTCCGTACAGTGCCTTTTCATCCTTCCATTGCGCTTGTCAGCGTTTTTCGAAAACCTGGTCTATGATCAAGTCACCTAAAAAATTAAATCTGCATACCATAATAAAAAGGAACGCTCGCCATGTTCAGATCAGACACCAGCAAACGCTTCGGGAGTTTCGGGTCGCACCGAAACTACCGAAAACAGAAATCGAGTTCCCGAAGCCGCCCGGCTTGCAGAAATAGGATCATACGCCGTATACGAAAGGTGTTACGCAGGAGGGTAGGCAACTGGCCTCAATCCTAACCACCCCTTGGTCTCAATCCGAAAGTGTAAACTCAATCCAAGGGGTCTCAATCTCAATCCCCTGTTGTGTCAATCTCAATCCCCTGTTGTGTCAATCTCAATCCCCTGTTGTGTCAATCTCAATCCCCTGTTGTGTCAATCTCAATCCCCTGTTGTGTCAATCTCAATCCCCTGTTGGTCTATCTCAATCCCCCCGTGAGGCAATCTCAATCCCCTCATAGGGCAATCTCAATCCCCTCGTGGTCAATCTCAATCCCTTTGAGGTTTCTATCCCAAACCCTCCCACGTCAAGCTGACCAGCTGAAGGTTGCCTCCAAGTCGTTTAGCGCATATTATTATCTCATAGACTGGGCAAAGTCGAGCATTTTGCAAGCAGGGTATCCATTTTAACACAGGCAGGTTGGCAGGCGGTTCATTCTACAAGCATCGTACGACACTAAAGGGCCGCATCGACTTATCTGGCCCCGTACCGTTCCGAACAACGGCGCGCACACACACACCCTACGAATGAACAACAATCATGCTGCGGGGGGGGGGGGGCGCGTTGTTGACCCAACCCGCGAAGCTAGTTGCGCATGCCGTCAGCGCACAGTCCCCGATGCCCCTCCTTATTCACGTTACGGCACAAACGGCGACAAAAGCGTACAGGTAGGCAGGCGGTTCATTCTACAAGCATCGTACGACACTAAAGGGCCGCATCGACTTATCTGGCCCCGTACCGTTCCGAACAACGGCGCGCACACACACACCCTACGAATGCACAACAATCATGCTGCGGGGGGGGGGGGGGGCCCGCGTTGTTGCCCCAACCCGCGAAGCTAGTCGCGCATGCCGTCAGCGCACAGTCCCCGACGCCCCTCCTTATTCACGTTACGGCACAAACGGCGACAAAAGTGTACAGGTAGGCAGGCGGTTCATTCTACAAGCATCGTACGACACTAAAGGGCCGCATTGAACAACGGCACACACGTCACAATCTCCGAATGCACACACGCCTAGATCATGCTGCGAGGGGGGGCGTTGTTGCCCCAACCCATGTAGCCTGCCATGCATGCCGTCAGCGCCCCGCCACTCTCACGTACAAACGGCGACGTTGCATCGAACGAGGCAGTAGCCTCTCGACCGGAAGGCCAACAGGTCATGCGTTGTGGGGCACTTTCTTGTACCTCGGCCGACCGCGGGTGCTGTGTCCGACCGGTACCGGCATGGGCCTTTCCAGCACACTGTTCAAGTCCGCCAAAGTGTCTGGGTCCATGTCCCGTTGTAGCTTCCGCTGGCGGAGCCCCTCGGGCTTAGGCGCCGCCCTGCCCTTTCCACGCCGCCTCCTCGGTTCATCCCCCTCTCCATCGTCGAGGGTGCACTGGTTGGCGGTGCAGTACGCACGCAGCGCCTGCAGGGTACACGAAAGTATCCTGTAAGCCGACTTGTGCCACCGATACAACTGTCTGTCATCGACTACACACACCTGCGTGTCCTGTTGGTCCAGGTTGTAGTTGCCGCCTAGGATGGCGTCCGGGCCAGGGGTCATGCACACGATTTGGACGATGGACTTGGTCTCCCACAGCTCGTTCGGGTCCCGGTCGACCGCGTGTGGTAGGAAGTATTGTCCGCTTGCGCCTACATACAGGTTCCGAGTCATTAGCCCCAAGGCGCTTGCATTCCACCCGCACAGATGACTGCCTCACCGGTTTGCGAAGGGTGTAGAAGGCGGAGCAGCAACCTGCCATCTGGGTTACCGATGTCAAGCCGCCTGGTGGTAGACAGGCGAGAACGGGCTGCACCCCTGCCACGCCCCTGGGGGCAGAGCAGCCCCTCCACCAGGGCCACACGCACTACTGCGCGGCCCTCCACCTCCTCCAGCACGGCCACATAGTCGCCGTCTGAAAGGTGATCCTCGTCACCCTCGTTCAGCAACATGACAGCCTCACGCATGTCGACACCCCAAAACCTGCCACGGATACGGTCACGGGGTTGACGGGCGATGCAAGCATTGAACCGCCGTGTGAACACGCGCAAGGCCAGCAGTATGCTGACATCACGCGGCCGCTTCAGCAGGCGTCCACGCTCTCCTCCGTCGGAGTCAGACTGGTCGTCATCGCGCGCCTCCTCGCCGCCTGCAGGTTCCTCACCGCCCACAGGTTCCTCAACACCCGCATGTTCCTCGCCGCCCGCGGGTTCTTCACCGCCCGCGGGTTCCTCGCCGCCCGCGGGTTCCTCACCGCCCACGGTTCCTTCGCCGACCACGGGACCCTCGCCAGCCACCTCGCCGCTCTCACCGCCAGCGCGACCCGCGGCCTCATCCCGTGTGTTCATGGTGTCGCTGGCTGCTGCGGGTGTTGCAAGAGGGCATATTGTGCCCGTGGTGTCGTCTCATACAGGAACTATGAACAGCTAGCCAACAAATGGAACACTGATCGCAACCGCTGTTGCATTAGACAATGCAAGGCCCCTTCTTGATGCCCACCTCTGGGCCCCACTTCGTCATCACTCTCGTCATCCTCGCCATCTCCGCTGTACTCGATCTCCT
Organism: Volvox carteri f. nagariensis; assembly: GCF_000143455.1. Lineage (NCBI taxonomy): Eukaryota > Viridiplantae > Chlorophyta > Chlorophyceae > Chlamydomonadales > Volvocaceae > Volvox > Volvox carteri. The sequence continues at coordinate 447,062 of NW_003307574.1, forward strand.
CAGGCAGGTCATCGGAACATGCAGGGCCCCCCCGCCTGGCTGGCTGGCCGCCTTCACCGGTGACGGAAACGGTCCCCAGCAGGTGCATGTGGTCCTGTCCCAGCTTGACTCCGGTGACGGGTTTGGTGGCGATGCTCCATACGCTATCCGGGCGGACGGTCCCCGCCATCTCACCGATGTCCATTGTCAGGAGCGCTTGGACCTGAAGGGAGGGTGGGGACGGGGGTGTTGCTGAAAACGTTTGTGCCAAAGTGCATGGACAAACACGCAGGGGTAAAGGTTCGCTTTACAAAAGCCTGGACTCAGTATCGCCGTTGTGGCAGGTGCTCCTATAGGTGCATCCATATTCTACGATTCAAGTCACATCACAACATGTCTGACGCACCTCCTCGAGTCCCGCGTTGATTGCGGCAGTGACACTGTTGTCGTCGGGGTAGTAAGCACGGATGGCCGCGACTGCGGGCTCCCCCATGGCCTGTTGAAAGGGAAGATAGTGGTTAGGGTGGGGTACTCTGTGCTCTGTTGGGGGATACCGTATTAGGGCAAATGCAAGCAAGGACATATACGCACGAACCCCGAATGCATAGTATGACACTCACGCAGGGGACTGTGTTGTCGCCCCGTCCCGCATAGCCAACAATGTAAGTCGTCAGTACTCAGGCACGTCACGTCGCGAAGACGGTACTGGCAAAGAAGTTACTCAGGTAATGGGGCACATGGTTGCTATGAACGGGTGGCCAGGCCTACTTCTGGGACGAATGCCCTGGCCTTCCCACGTGAAGCTCCACGTTTCGCGTCGGGCACAACCAGCTCTGACGCGGCCTCTGTTGACTGCTGTACGGGGACGTTGCGCAGGAGCTCCTCTGCTCTCAACATCCCGAACACGCAGGATGTCTTGTCCGCGCACCGAAGGGACTGGAAGGTGTGCTCGGCGGGGCGACTACCCAGCTGGCCAAAGCAGATCCTCACCATTACCTACGAAAGGGAGCCAAAGGCAGGACCAATCAACGTATATCCTGGACGGAGATTGCGGAGCCGAAAACGCTGTGAAGACCGGGGGGTAACTGGGTGGCGCCAGGACAGTCGATTGTGTCACTTTTGCAGGAGCTTGGTTGTGGCGCATCTAAGTGAATGTGGTGTGTATCAAGCCTGTTGCTGGCGGTCCCTATCTACCCTTCCCTTGAAACACCTACCTTGCGCTCCAGGCAGTACTCCCGCATGTACACGGCCGCGAGGATGACGTTGTTGCATGCGATGATGATGTCCTGCCGTGTCTCGTTAGTCAGGAAGTGGGCCTTGAGGTGGGCCCTGATGTCGTGCGCGCGTGAAGTCTTGCTGGTCTTGTGAAGGCTGGTCTCCCAGTG
>NW_003307574.1:452714-454768 GCF_000143455.1 Volvox carteri f. nagariensis
CTGCTCGCCGCGGGTCCCCCGAGGACATGGCGAGGCGGATCGCGGTGAGTACACTCGTGTGAGCTCAGCAGTACTTCCACAACGGAGCGCATGCTTTTGGGGGGCAAGAGATTCCTTGTTCGGCACACAGTTACTTGGTCATGCTTGCTGCCTTTCGCTGTATCTTCTGACTGTAGTGAGTTTCTTTTCCTCGACCCTCAGGAGGGCCTTGACCAAACGATGAACGGCGGGGAGAATTGCGTGAACTTGGCGCTGGTGCACAAGTACCCTGTCAATGCTGACGAGCCACCGCCGCTGGACCAGCGTGTATTCAGTGTCATCTCCGTCAATGCCAACAAGGATGGATCCATCGTGTATGCAGCAGAGGCAGGCGGGTCCAGCGACCAGGCGGTACCGGGGCTCATCTGGTGCGAGGCCTGTAACCTAGGCGTACTGCCACCCGTGCCACCACCCAACCCTTTTCCCCGCAAGCTGTCAAGTGCGGCGAGTGGTTGGTACTCAGCGGAGGCCGATGCGAGTGCGGGGGCGGGGGCTGGCGTGGCTGTTGGCGGTAGTGATAAAATGCTGGGCAAGAGGCGAGCACGGTCGATGGAACTGGCGGAGGTGGGGCCTGCCGCCGCTGGTACATCAAGTGGTGGTAGTGGCAAAGGACGAGACAAGAAGCGAGCACGGGGGCCTGACGTCCCGGCCGATGTGGGCCGAAGACGAACAACGGCAGCGACTGGGTTCTGGAGCCTCTGCATATGGCGCTATGGGCTCGTCGGGTGCAGCCGGCATCGACATTGACGACCCCTGGGAGGGTGATGGCAACGATGCGGGTGTAGAGGCTGAGCCGGAGGAGCACGGCATGTCTCCCGGGAGGTATGAAGACCTGCCACGGGGACCAGGATCAAGTGTGGCCTCACCCAGCGAGGACACCTTTGTGTACACGCGAGTGGGGTCCGGTGAGGTCTGCAAGGGTGCGGACAAGCTTTGGCACTGGAACCAATGTCCGGTTTGCTTGGAAGACCACCTACTGACCACATGCTGCCATTGTTACAGGGCCATCGCTAAAGTCCATATTAATAAGGTTGGCGGGATGACGTGCTATAAGTTCGGCTGCAGGGGAACGGATAAAGAGCCACATGCGCAGTACGCCTACGAGGTCACTGTCTAGTTGTGTGAGGACTGACTGCTTTCAATTCATTAGCCATTTCATTACTTCTTTGCATTTGCTCCGATTCATGAATGACGTTGTGTGCCATTACACGACTATATGTTGGCTATGTGCAGAGCACCGTACGCTGTTGCGCGTGCACGGACCCTCGGGGAAGCTGAGGCACGTGTCACCATGGCCGCTGGTGGGTTTTTTGTGGAAGCCAGCTGTGCGCTGCTGGATATCGCCGAGCAGCATCTGTTTGAGGCGGAAGGGTACAAGTCATTCCGCGTGTATATTCTTGAGAGGAAGTCGCTGGGGTTTGGGTACCGACAAGCGAGGGCATGGGTGGCGGCTGCTCGTTTCATCCGGTCTTTGCCACCTTCCATGCCTGTGCCACAGTATGAACGGCTGGTCCGGCCATTGACACGATGCGAACCAGGCGTGGCAAGGCTGGCCTGGGAACGTGTCTTAAGGTATCATAACGAGGAGGGACGGCGCATGACTGCTGAGCTCGTGGTGTCGTGCATCCAGGAGGTGGGAACAGCCAGCACTGTCGCACAGAGTGATAGTGAGGACGAGAGTGGCATGGCCGATGTTGTCGCGCCTGTTACCGCTGTGTCAAGGGCTAACGGCCACGATGAAGATGCAGTCCCGGCGGGTAGCCGGCCTATCTTTTTGCAGAGTGCATCGGTAGAGTGGTACACTCCACAGTGCATCCTAGATAAAGTCGCAGAGATGTTTGGGCCGGGGGGAATTGACCTGGACCCGTGCAGCTCGGAGGCGGCAAACACTAGAGTTAAGGCCGGGCGCTTTTTTGATGTGGCTTTGGATGGCCTCAGTGAGGCATGTAGGTGGGAGGGGAACGTTTTCGTCAACCCTCCTTTCGGTTCGAGGGGTGTGCTAAGCATGCAGAACT
>NW_003307574.1:456062-468091 GCF_000143455.1 Volvox carteri f. nagariensis
CTTGCCACTCCGGAGTGCGTGTGGTTGTTACAGTGGGCTCCAGACTCCCGAAGAGTAGAGCCATCGGGCCAGCTGGCCGTGCACTGCAGTAGAGACTAATATACAAATTAGACCATCACCTCAGATAATTAACCGTTCATCGGTGACCGCTCCCGTGAGCATAGCAATTTGCCTGATATAATTCTCAAGAAGGGGTGATGTGCGCCGACAGAATCCCAACCTTTCCGTGGAATTCCCAAAGCTGCGAAACCCTGAAGGCGGCCCCAAAAGTCAACAATAACTCGACAAATGGCTTCTTCCGTAAGGGAAGGGCCAGGTAACAGAGCCGGGTTGGTTTTCATGTTTGCAGCCATATAACGTCTCCGGAGTGATTGCTGCCAAGTGGTTGCAGCAGATGCACCGCGCCACAATAGCAAACTGCAAGCTTTCAATTGATGGTTTATGCACGCTCTTAGCTGCAGCATGGAATGTGTGTTGGTGATTGGGCAACACAGAACGTGGCCATAGACGAAGGACGTGGGCGGGGCGACACGAGCCAAGGAGGAGAATGCATTTTGCTGACTGGATCTGGTCCTTACCAAAAGAATATAAACAAGAGTTTGGAACACACCAGCTAAGGTGGAAATGTGTTCAAGTGCGTCGGAAGTCCTTCCAGAAGGCCCCCAAGGGCTCCACGGACAGCACACGAAGACGTGCGGTCCTAACCCGTGGACGGTGATGGACCCGGTTATAGCGAAAAATTTGCGAGGTGACCACGCATGGATTTGTCGTCGAATCGACAGATTCCACTGGACGCTGTGGTTGGTGCAGAAACCGAAAAATTCAGCTGGAGCTTGTTTCCACCTTGTGGTTTTCCTGCCGTTTCTTCCTAAGGCGCTAAATAGGCTCCGCTCCTGCAGCGCTAGCTAGGTTTCTATCCTACATTGAAAAATGGCGCTAGAGACGCATTCGCTAGGCCTCGTTCTCGCAGGGCCACACAGGTTTATCTAGGCTCATCTAAGCGTCATCTGGGATCTTCCTGCCGGGCTATGTAAGTTTCCGTCGAGATCTGCTGTAGCAGGGGTTCCTACCAGGGGGTTCAACGCCAGTCGCAACCATACTGTAACAAAATCCGCGATTGCCCCCCCAATGAGGCCAAATGGCATCCCTTGTGCATGTAGAAGCTTCGAAGTATGCCTAGTTATGCACAGAGCATTAATGGTTCTAATGATATGTCGGAGATTATAGTTTCTGATTATTGGTCGTTTAGAATCTGAAGCTGCGCATAAGCAATCCAATTCGTTCATGCTGCGTTCTTTGTTAAGGAACCAGCTTGCCATACAAACTCCTGGTGCAAACGAACCGCGAGTTGATCGCAATTGGGACATATGCTTGGTGATTGGTGAATTGGCTCTGCAAGGTCTCTGACCCCCGCCATGAAGCTTGCTGAGCGCAGCTCAAAGGGTTTCAGAGCGACATGCCATGCCACATTAGGGCGATCCGGGGTTACATGTCATCCGTCCAAACGCGCCACAATACGCAATCTTAGTACCATGGTGATTAACAAAGAATTAGAAAGCTGATTTCTGTATATTCTACTGTACTCTTACTTCTGTCCACATCGAGCTCGTCACCTCCGACTGGCCACGCATGCAGTGCTCCACCAATTGCAAACACTTGCTGTTAAACATAAAAAACATTGTGTCTGGCAAAGATGCACGGCTTCAATGGATTGGCCAGAAGGTAGTGCAGTTTCCTGCACCGCCGATTGCGGGCGGTTATCGTAATCAGCGATTAGTAAGTTTGCCTGTTTCAAAGTGGATCACGCCCAGGTTACATTGTAGAAACCATAACAAGTATGTATTATTCATATTATATATGCTGTACTGCTAGCCAGCTCGAGCATCTGCCGAGCAGCTGAAAAGGCTGTTCCCGCCACACACGCAGTACGACATCCTACCTTTACCAGTCTATATAGGTGCTTTAAAACGTAACGCTGAAATGCGACGCGCACTGCTGGGGATCTCCTGGACTGTGAATGCAAATAGAGGTCCGCCGTTTCCACTTCACAGGCACTTCTTAGCGAGGTGCGCCCAGGCTTCCGTGACGAGACCATTTCGAACAGGAGGTAGAGCCTCAATGACCTGTTCGCCATTAATTAGATAGGATACTGCGAAGCTTTAAACATGCGGCGACAGCAGATGGTGGCTTCGGCCATTTGTCGCCCGGCTCACTTCGTTCTCGCAACCCTTCTCGCTCTCACCAATGTCGCAAGGGCCGAAGTCGGTGAGCTCAAATGAACAGAAAAAAATGTAACGCACGTAATTACTGTAGCTTTCCAAAGTGATGATTGGACTGTTTGGTTTTATGTCTTCGCCATGCACAGGCGTCGCGCAAGTCATGTCAGCTCTGGAAGAGGGGTAAATATTCGGCACACTTTTGCCTCTATGCCTGTATTGCGAAATCTGATATTAGCCTCTGGGCACCGTGCACAGGTACTTCGACTCTCCTCCCGGGGTACCCAACTTCCACCTCAACAACAACAACAAGGATTACCTCTACCTAGCAGACATCGAAAATCCCTCTGGTTCCGCCTGGAGGCTAGTGGCCGAAGGACCTAACCTCATCGATAAGTACAACGTAAGCACTCCATCCGCACTTTATCTCACATTGCATGTGTGTATGTGTGTGTATATGTGTGTGTGTGTGTGTTACATGGTTGGGGGGTGCGTGACCCCATACCTGTAAGACTACCCATACGAGCCGAAGGCCCAAGGGCAATACTACAACGCCTAAAAGCCACGGAGAAAAGGAAAAAAAACATCGCACATCAGCCCAGACTAGCGTCCAAAGGGGGTAATTGAGTTTCGGTGAGCCCACATACGTTCCAACATCCTCGCCAGGCGTGCGGGTTCCCATTGCATGGCCTCCAACATACTCTGTTGATGATCGAATCCCTCTTCAGCACGAATATCATTATAGGCTGGGCATTCCAATAACACGTGTTTTTCATCCTCAATTCGGCTATTAGGACCACAACAGTGGCAAAACCGCTGCCCCCTGGGAACATGGTACTTGCCCCTTCGTGCTCTGTTCGCCTCCAAAGCCCAGCAACATAAACGAAACTGCATTAGCTTACGATGCGCTAAACGAGGAATGAAAACATTAGCGTGTGTTGGCCACATAACGGCTGCGGCTCCCACAAAAGGCAGCCCCATCCAGTGCTTATACTTCGCCATCTGCACTCCCGGTTGCTTCCCATCTGATGGGTACTCATCTGGCAAGACAGTCAGACGCGCATGGTCCCAGCCGCTCATCACACGCTCGCTTAGTGCCAGTATCACCGCTCTGAGCAACCCGGAATGGGAGGGTTGGGGAACCTCGATGTTACGACTGTTTTCTTTCTTGGGGTGCAATATTGGAGCGGAATACCGCAAGAAGTCGTGGGGTAAAGGAGCACGTTGACTGGTTGTTGAGTAGGCCTCTCCCCCAAGGAGCGGTGATAACCTGCATATGACTGGCGGAATTGGGCCTACAGCAAAATGTGCCGCTTTAAGTGTATGTCCCAGCCCTGCTGACACTTAGCAAGGTTGCAAGACTGTAAAGGGCCCCGAATTCAGCAGTCTTGCTGTGAGCAGCGCCGTCTTCGGTTGCGCCTTGTAAGAAATCAAAGCATCGGTCAGCATTAGAGCTCATGACGCGCACTCAGGGTGCCTAACTCCTGAAAGTCCTGGTCCTTGCACTCGCGCCTCAGAAACACGTGTTTCCCCGCGCTTTACCCTTCCCCCTTGCCCTCAAAATCTCCCAGGTGTTGACAGGCGATTATGTTCGTGTGAACTACAAGAACTCGAGCACTGCCAGCGGCAGCCGGCGTCTCCTGTCTGATGAACCCCTTCCCGAGATCGATTCCATCGATGTCATTTCCGAGTCGGAGGGCCACGAGATTTACACGGGTACCCAGATCCGGGTCAAGAGCATGATCTACATCATCTCTACGTGCGGATGGGCCCCCTCGGCCACCGTTGAGGTGAGTTCTTGCCTGCTCGCTGTTAGCCGGAAGGCCCTTGGCATACCTTTTGGTTGGCACGAGGAAGCCCATAATAGCCCGGCTCGTACGGTAATATGCAGGCTCGGGGGTTATAACCCCTCGCCCTTGTAACGCCCACACTTAGGCGAATAGCAGGCAAATAGGATCTTCCTCCACACGGGGCTATCATTTCAAGTTGTCAGCCTGGCCCGCAGGTTTGTTCCATTTGGTGCCAGGTGGCATTGTTGCGGTCTGTCCTGCACAATGCAGGTGCCGAGTATTGGGGTTGTAATGGTATTGGTGCAGACCCGGGTCCGATGTCGTACGTCTTCCGTTCATCCCTGCTTCCTAACGATATATCCCACCTTGGTACCTGGCTTGCAATCTTTCCCCGTGATCCATTGCCCTCTTGACGGCCGATCAATCGAGCGAGGTGCGCCCCTGTGTGGTGACCCCTGTGTGCATCCAGCTAGCTACGTGCCGCACTACTGCAACTGCTGCCATTCCCCACTTTCCCATTACCTCTCCCGATCTTGTTCTCCCTTCTTTTGTCCCAATTTTCTTTTGCAGCAAATAAAAGGCACGTTCTTCAACAATACCAACAACATTGCTGGCTACCACGACACGTGCAGCTACGGCAAGGTGGCGTTCGATCCCTCGGAGAACTTCGTGTTTGGGCCCGTAGAGGTGGGTTTGCTTTGACAGCAGCAGCGTGCGAACTGCGCCGCGACATTCCCGGTCATATCCATCTTGGCTCGCCTCGCTGCCGTCGTCCTCTACTTGTTTTAGTACAAGTACACCTCGTCGGTTACTGGATTGTCCCTGGGAATGCCTGTACTGCACCTTCAACTCACCAAAAATGCTTTGAAACCGTGTCAAGGTAAAACTCTTAGCTCCACTTCTGACCAACGCTTCTCATTGGCCCTAAACCGAAGCACGGCAGTGTCCATCCGTTGCCCTCGTGCTCTTCCCTTGTTTTCATTCTTCCACTGTTGTTGATGCACCTGTCAGATTCCTTGCAAGGGCACTGTGACTAACGGCGTCCTGAAGTACCCGTACGACGCCTCAGTCGCTTGTGGCGCTGCGGAGCAGTTCGCCTGGAGGCAGTACTCAGAGGCCGCAGCGCGAGCGGTGAGTGAAGTACCTTCTGTCCACTTCTCATTGGCCCGTACTCTGGCTGCACACACCCATGCTGCGACCGCCATGCTTCCGTGCTTGCCTGCTTGTCGGTAATTCCCCCGTATTCAGCACGGGAAGGTCATTGTAGTAGCTGGCCGCTGAAAAGGCCTCTCGAGATGCTGGTGGTCGCACTTCGCGCGTATTTGTAGAGCCGTACAGTGTACCAGCTACTACAGTCATGGTCTGCATACGCGTCCGAAGGGAGACGGCATTAGTAGTTAACATCTGCTTGCGTTTTGCCAGGAGGGGAATAATCTATTTTTTTCTAGATTGCTGAGGTGCCCCTCATGGGGACGGCTCCACAGATACAGATGCACATACTGCTTGTACTTAATACTGGCGCGCCCGCCGGGCCCGGTGCATGCGAAGAGATAAACCCGTTCGGCGGTTTACGTCCTGGTGAGCGAGCGGAGCGGTGCTAGCGAAGGCGCGACACTAAACTCCCGCTAATGCTGACGCGGTGCAGTTGGACCCGCGAACAGATCGCCCAAGCTCTTAACCAACTCTATATGCAAGCCATCCTCTCGGCTTTTCCAGTTCACATGAAAATTCCCCCCTTCAGGCGGGCTACGGAGCGTTCATGGCCTCCTCCCAGCGTCGCATTATACACATCCTTCCCAGGGAGGTGAGCGCTGCAAGGACTATTCACGCATTTCAGCTGCGGGATTAAGTAGACAGGAATGATTGCCGTTTACCGTTCCTTTCCCCCCAGCAGCGATATGGATCCACTTCCATGTGAGGGGCCCTTTGGGCTCAGGCCCCTCTCAGGCATTCCCGTTATGCCTCGGCCGTGTCTTCCTGCTTATGATAGCAGGACCTTCAACAAAGTACTTGAGCTCGTGCCACCCCTGCCCCTGCCTCAGGTCCGGTGCCCGTGGGCAGGCCTGGGTAATGTGGGATGCAGCGGGTCATCTTGCATCGTGTACATCAAGGGGGCTTACGCTCAGGACTTGACGGTCAACATGCACGAGCTGGGACACACGCAGGGCCTTAGCCACGCAGGCCGGGGCTACGATGAGGTGGGTGAGCGAAGGTGGGCTTTAGGGTAGGTGCTGGGCTCCTCCAATGCAGTGGCAGTTTTGGAATAGACGGCCGAGACTGTCCCCCGTCTATCAGGGTTCGACACTGACCTTCCCGAAACTTGCGGGATCCCCCGAACCTCCCAAATTTTCCTTACGGAGGGGCCCCCGTACCAGGCTCCTGTACTGGCCGAAAACCTTACGGGGGCCCCCGTAACCCCGCAAAACCTTTACGGGGACACTGTCCTTGGCTAAAACGCTGTGGAAAGTGACACTTTGCATTTTTTTTTGCCCTGTAAATCGTTATTTATGTTATTTTCCCGTGAACCATTACACACGGGGACACGGCACACTCAGCGAAAGCCAAGCGCCTTGGCCGCCGCGGCCGCCCATCCCTTCTGCTCCTCTTTCGCGTCCTCCTCCTCATCATCAAAATCCTCATCCACGGACGACTCATCGGTATCTCGTTCTACGTCGGTCTCGTAGTCACTGTCACTAAAAGCCTCATCGTCACTAGCGGGATATGTTGCTTGTACCAGTACTTCAATCTCTGGGTCCGTCGCAACCTCCTCGTTATCATCCTCTCCGTATGGATTCAAATTAATTTTGCTAACGTCAGAAAACAACTTGCGAATAATGCCTGTATAACCCTTACGCGAGTAGATCCCAGCAGCCTGATCAATCAGTGGCTTCGCCCCGGTATCAGCAGCAGGTCCCAACATGCCCACACGAAGTAGCGAATCAACCGTTTCCAGCTTTAGCCGGTTCGTCAGGCGATTCTTAATAATACGATGCCGGCTAAATCCGCGCTCAACACATGCCGTCTGTGTTGGCAGGATTGTAGCGACTGCATCAGCAAAGCGCTCATCCAGATACGACAGAACTAGTGTTACGAAAGTGCTGGCCATGTCACGTAGCTGCTTCTTGTTCACCTTCCCCTTCAACTTTACGGCAATCCCACCCACAGTCCAGACCAAAGACTTGCTCACTGCAGAACTGAAAACCGAGAATGCCGAGCCATGCAAAGGCTCCGCACCTCTGTTGCTCAGCTCCTGCTTCGTGGCTTCAACCCTATCGAAGATGTGATGAGCCTTCAGCCCATCAGACTGGAAAGCCTTGCTAAGCTCCTCACACGGCCCTAGCAAATCACAGAGGACAAAAAGACGCGCCTCTTGGAGCGCGGTGGATGGTCACCTCCTGACGACTCATTGTCTGCCATCGCTGGATGTTATAGACTGGAAGCTATAAAAGTATTATGAAAAGTGTAGTTAAATATTGCAATATGAATTATGCCTGCCAAGTGTGTGGCTTTATCCTTTATATGGTCCGTCCTCTCCCCTACAGGGCCCCGTAAGGCCTCTTATTGTCTGCCATCGCTGGATGTTACAGACCAGAAGCTATAAAAGTGTAATGAAAAGTGTAGTTACATATTGCAATATGAATTATGCCTGCCAAGTGTGGGGCCTTATCCTTTATATGGTCCGTCCTCTCCCCTACAGGGCCCCGTAAGGCATCTTATAAATCCTTAAATTCCTTACGGGAGTCACCGTAACCGGCCTTCGGCCTGTCCGGGGGCGGCCCCGTACGGGGCGCTTCGCGCCCCAAAATCTTTACGGGAGCCACCGCAAAGTCCTACGGACCCGTACGGGGATACCGAAAAAAGGCCAAAAACTTACGGGCCCCGTACGGGGTGTCGAACACTGCCGTCTATATCTGAGCGACAACAGTGCACACTGTGTGCTGACTCCGCTGCAATGCTTGCAGTACGGCGATTTCTCCGACGTCATGGGCACGGCACCCTCGGAGGGCTACCTGTGCATGAATGTGGGCAACCAGTATCGAGTCGGCTGGAACAAGCCACTTGCGACGTTGCTCCCCGATAACACCACGAACGCGCCAGGGAACAGGGGTGTTGCGGGTCGGTGGGTCCTGCCGCCCACCGCTGCCACCGATACCAACGCGCTCTACCTGCGTTACAACATCAATGGCACCCCTTTTCCCAACATATTTGTCAGCTTCCGCTCCCGCACCTCGCGCTACGACAACGCGTTAGCGACGTACATGAACAACAGGGTACGGTTCGTGGCAGCAACCTGGGGGCCGTGCTGTGACAATTTATGCCGTAATGAGGCTGCCGGCAATGGAAAGGGACATCTGCTGCCGTGTCCATGTGTCTGTGTGGTATTCTACCTTTTCGCATTCTGGAGATGAGTAGGCGCGAGTAGGTGGATCCCTGCCCCGTGGTTTTCGTGTTGAGGCGCCTTGGCATTTTTCATCGCGCGCAGGTCTTCGTGCACAACTTCAACGGCTCAGCCACGGAGAGAGATTACAACCGTACGCTGCTGGTAGCCGTGATGGCCGCAGGCGACGTATACACCAGCCCCTTCCTGGGCAACACGTAAGTCCGCTTTGTTCATTTTTACCTGGTTCTACATATCGCTTGTGTAGACCGCCTTTTTGGCCACTTGGTTAGCCGCCTGCGGTGGCCTCCGATACCGTCCTTGGACTTGGCATTTGCCACTGTGAAGATGGCCTTCTCCGTGACCGGTTTTCCCCCGATTCGCCCTAGCGTTTCAGCCGACCCACCATACCCTATATCCCCGCTTGCACCATCTGTCCTCTCCCCTGCCTTTTGGGTTCAACGCATCCACCTGCAACCGCTTTTGCCCTCTCTCTTTGACCCTGCTTGCCATCACCGCAGCACCTTCGATGACTCCGGTCTCGGTGTTAAAATCCGCGTGATCAGCATTGCTGCCGGTACGAGCGCAACCGTGGAGGTTTGCCGATTAACAGAAAAGGTGGAAACTAGCTGCTTTGATGGCGACGACAACGACTGTAAGTTGGGAGTTTGGCCCTCGGCCTGCTTACGGCTATATCTCGGTCGTATATCTCGGCCGTGTCTGGGAAGGAAACCACCCGTTGGCATTAGTTATCGTACGAACCTTGGGATCGAGCTCCTTACCCGGCTGAAAAGGGGGTTTGTTTTTCCTCGCTGCATGGTTCGGTCGATTCGGTTTCAGAAAAGGTTTCAGTAAAGGTTGGCGGGAGGAGATAGAAAAGCGAGGGTGTTACCTCGGATTTCACTCAGGGCGTATTGCCAGTGCATCAATATCAACATATTATCACCGGCTCTGTGGGACAATCGCACCTTCCGTCTGTCGCCAGGCATGATTTTTTTCGTCGACGTCGACGTCGAGGACGGGTTTCAATTTATTCCAACCTAAGTAACAAAGTTGCTAGGGTTGTCGTAATTTATTCCTTAAATGTAAGGCGCTGGGGGGGCTCCGCCCCCCCAGAGATAGTTACAACTGCCCTCGTAGACCAAGAGCCACTAACTGAATTGGCGCGTTTTCGTTCGTGTGTGCACTCTTCGTGCACATGCGTAGATAGTCCTGGCACTACTTGTGAGCTGTAAGTAAAATCGACGAAGCAAAGGCCCAAAGCAAGCAACCGCATAGCAAATCACAGGCCGTCACCCGCCGCGAGTCATTGCCTTGTGCGTGTTTGGCTGTGTGAGGACCGGTCATACATGCTGCTATGCCGCGTTGACTCACGGGCGTGACCTTCTTACGGCCCCTCATATCTATTCTATGATTGCAAATACTAAGTTCTGCTCACTACGTAGCAATCTGGCAGCAGTGGACGTTTTTGGCTGGAGGAATGAAAATGTACGGGTCGGCCTCAATTTATTCCTTTTCTAAAAAGGTCCAAATGCCGGCCTTTTTAATATATTACTTCAAAAAAACGGTTGTCTTCTTTAGTTCCCGCCAGGTCCTCCGTTGGACACTGCACCCGCTGTTTGTGAAGAGTCCGCGTCACATCCCAGTTCTTGTGCCGCAGCGTTGGGAGGGACATATACCCCATCATGCATATTTCACCTGCAATCGCGTTCTCATGCGATTACTGTCCATGTTTTAACCCACCAGGTAATGGACTCACGGACGAGCTGGACCCGGCTTGCGCGATGGCGTCGTCACCACCACCCAGCTCTCCTAATGTACCTCCAAGCCCCTCCAAGTCGCCACCTCCGTCGCCGCCCCCCCCTATCTCTAAGCCGCCCAGCCCGCGACCACCACCTAGACCCCGCTCACCACCCCGCTCACCCTTGCCACCGCCCCGTCCGCCTACCTCGCCGCCGCCACCTCCACAACTGAAAGCATCCAAGGCCCCAAGGTTTCCCACGCCGCCGCAAAAGCCGCGTCCTCCACGGCCGCCACCTCCACCAAGGCCGCCACCAAGGCGGCCATCATCTCCTCGGCGCCCCAGGATGCCAACGGCACCCACACGGCATTGAGTCATCTTTGTCCTTCATGAGCGACCTGACTTGAGCAGATCAAATTGATTGTTCTCCTGAGCAGCCCGTCGCCCCCGGGGCATTTAAGCGGTATTACTACACGCTTCAAACCATCAAACTGATGGTTTCCCAAGCTTACACCACCGAGCCTCGCCCGCACCGTTTGTGCACGAACATGTGATGAATACGTTCGTACATTCGTACGTTCTTACATGTACATGTACTACGTATCTACAAGGGAGCGCATCGTAGCACCCATCCCCACCCAATTAGGGTTGTCTATGCCACAACACACACAGGTGGATGGATTGCTCTTCTGAAGTGCATGTGTACCGATGACAGATGTCGTCGAAGTGTGCCAGGGGAAAGTGTGGGCAGGTTCAGCTTTATCAGTAGTTTTATTCTCCTAATTAGGACATGTATGGATTTTCAAATGTGCTGGACCGAATTTGGAGGTGGTCGGGCAGCTACGGAGTTAGGTATGTGTATGATAGAGGCAACTCAGCACTCCTTGTCCGTGAGGTATTTCCCGTGCATGAATGCGCATCTGCATGTGCACTACATATGTTCACACCCCGGATTTAGATAAGCTACACAACAACATTGCCGAAAAAGAAATCAGCTAAAATTGCAGCGACTTGGGCGTCGTTCCTAACGAAATGATGTCGCATCAGGCCTACCCCCGTATGATTCCCAGGCCTACCCCCGATTAGTCTGGAGGTGGCCTTCATGAATTTCTTATGCCACATGTTCAATTCGTAAAGAGAATTCTGTACTGCAAATGATTCAATTGAACAGATCATACCGGCTTGAAGAAAGACCTACTGGTCTGTGTAGAGTACTCGCCCGCCAGAAGCACAAGGCACCTACAGGCTGGGACTAGAGATGTTGGGGCTGGCTTCCGGCGGTCTGCCTTTAATGAACTGCTATAACTATTGCTTGCAAAATGCTGGCGTGATGTAGAGTAGTGTTGTGTTGTGCGCGCACCATACCGTGAAGCGCAGTGTGGCACCGTTTACAGAGAAGCGTTCGGCTTCTTTGCCAAACGCTTGCAGAGAGCGTTGGCCATGTTCCGGTTCCGGTTTATGTAACGTCCATGTAATAAATACCATAATAGCACTGGTGGTGGATTGTCTGCCTCCGGAACTTGATTGCTGGGCATGACATACATACATGCGTCCACATACATACGTAGCGTCCACAGCCACTATACAGCGAGTCTGTTCCTCGCGTAAAGTTAGCCTTTCAAAACGAGCAATGGGATTTGTTGCACTACTCGCTCCCTCGTAGGGGACTGCCGCCAGCGAGCGAGGTGACTTGGGTGACTACTAGGGGTACGAAACCTCATAGAAACACTTCTCTTCTCCGCATCTGTCTGAAGCACTACGGCTCGGCCAGGAAAGGCGTTGGAGCCACAATGGGCGGGGCGGGGCGGGGCGGGGCAATCGGCTCGGTCATGAAATCTGTTACGACGGTGAATGAAATCCTGCAGCTGCGTTGTCATGCATGCTGCATTATTCCCGACGTATCC